>NC_060888.1:16161768-16269268 GCF_014805685.1 Silurus meridionalis
GACTAGATAGGTGTTTACATTAAAAAATAGTATAGGATGTATGCTGGGTGTGGTCCCTCCAGGTCTCTGTAGAGAGGGGGCTGAACAATACAAATCTAACAAAGCCTTATTGGATTTTTGGGAGCTTCGGGGAGACACTAATTTAACTCGTACCTCTAAAGAGATTTTCTTTCTTGTCAAGGTCAAGGACATTAAATTTTACAATGTCTATAGAAGCAACAGTAATAATATATGCAAGTGCAAGTTAATGTTGATCTCTACTGGAGATATTTTGTTCATTGTGGGAAGGAGCACAGCACAGTGAACACAGCAGTGGGCACAGTCAACATGCCTTTTAGAATGTAATGCCAAAACCTCTGATGTTTTGGAGTCCATATTTGTCTTTGGGGTTACAATGGAAGTTAGAGCTTCATGGCAGCATGGCTGTAGGAGAGAATAAAATTTGGCCATAGACGTTGAAGGCAAAAAGCAAGATTTAGGTTAAAACCTTGCCTCTGCATTGACAACTAGGTCAGTACTTTAATGATGCTGCCTGTTACAAAAGAAAAATCAATTATATTGATATATTGATATGAAATCACATGCCTCAGCCCCCATAGAAAAAATTATGTGAGTGTTCTGGGAATGAGACCTCAGGATTTCCTCAGGACATAGAACAGAAGTCTATATCTTTATTATTGCTCAGCTTTCTGTGGGGTATGCTAAGTATGCAAAGAAGTATGCTAATCCAATTAGTGTTTTGTAGATTTCTAATATACTGCAATCTAGTCTTTGTATGAGCAGAGATATGTATACTTTCTTGCCATTAAGCTAAAGCAAATTAAAGATGGATTTCAGACACAGTCAAGCATGTTTATTTATCTCCTGTCTGCTTGTGAGGCCAAAGAGGTCCTCAAACATGTACTTGATTGTTTTATATTTTGAACATGTGTGAAGTGCCTGGGTTGAAAATCAACAACTCCAGTCTGAGGCCAAAGTGAAAAAAAGGTACTGAGATAGAGGAAGAAAAAACTTTCCTTCTGGTAGTGTTGCAGTACTTTGAAAACTAACCTTTAATTTGACAAACTGATTCTTTCAGGGGCACTGTATTAGAGAAAAAAGGCTTAGATATGATAAACCTCTCTATCATTTATGAGTATGGCTTGGTCCTCAATAGTGGTCACAAGCTGTGTGCTATCACAGGCAGTGTAAATGAGTGTGAGAACCTTGGCAGTATAGGAGACCTGAATTTGGAGACATTGCTTCTCTTTATTGAGGGAAGTCAGATGAGTTGATACCCCCATGGTCATCTTCCACTTGAGCAGTATCTGACATTCCATTTAACCAAGAATAAAAATCCAGTATCAACTGTAAACTTTATATCTTACAGTAAATTTGGGAATGCTTTGGTATCCCACAGGAAGAAAATTGTGGTAAGTCTGGACTGACAGCCTGTTGTGATTGCATGCCACAAAGAAAAATTTTATGAAAATAATTGAATAAACAAATTATGCTGCCAAACATCACATTTGACTTGAAACCTGGAGGCAGTAAAAGTAGTATGAAAATGGTTATACAAGAGCAAATGCTTATAAAGAAAGATATTTGGTATTTTAAAAATGCTTGGCATTAAACAGGGGTTTCCCAAGTAATACCTGTAAATCCATGCACACACAAGTAAGACACTGGCAAAAAAAAATTATGTTGGAAGTGAGCCAAACACTTATTGCTTTTCTTCTATTGCTGCAATGCACGTGTATTGCCACATTAGAAAGCTCAGAAGGTTGAAGTATGCTGTTACAGAATTTCAGATGCCTTTCTGACTATTGCATGGTAATATAATGTATGATAATTCCTAATTTAAATCAAATGTCAAACTGTAAATGTAATCAGTGTTTTGTATTGAAAGTCGATTTAAATACAGAAAGGGAATGGCATCAGAAAGAATATTTTAGTCAATGCCCCAGCCACATTGCTCCCACAATATTACAAATAAATTACAGTTTTTGTTATGATGCATGAATGTCTGATTAGATACGTTTGAGGTGGGTTTGTAGAGTACTTTGTAAACATGAAGGTTCAGTCTCTTTTTGAAATGCTCAATGGTATATCGATCTTTAATCCCACATCTGATGATGTCAGATGTGGAGATGCAACACAGAAGAATAGCTTTGGGAGAAGCTTTACTTGTGTTTATGGATGAGCTGAATTGATGTCTGTTTTGACATTTCCAGCACATGTACACAGGACATATTACAATGGACAATCAGCAATAAAAGCCTCAGCTTCTGTAATTAAATAAGACTTAACAATGTCTTAAAACTGCACAAAAGATCAATCTGCAAGAAGAGTATCTACTTTGCCTTGTCTGAAAAAAAAGGCCATTTAGTGTCCTTTCAAAGGTAGCGTGACAGTGTATGTGTGTGGTTCTTATGATCTATGGCAAACTCTTTGTTCTTTTTTTTTAAACCAAGGTGAAAACAGAAAGATCTTATCTATGGATAAAGGCAAAGATCATCATGGAGTATTCAGACGTAATGAGTGGACCACCAAGTAAAGATCTTCGTAAAGGAATACAGGCAGAATGATATGAGCCTGGGTCTTCATGTAAAGATACAGAAGATCAAGCTCTCCTTGGCAGAAGCTAAGAGACAAACCAAGATCTTGTGCCACTTTGTGTCAGCTAGATATAGCGATGGAACATAACGATAACTATCATGAAAGAACCTCATCATTGATGTTTTTTTTTCATATCCTTTTCTCCCACAGCACCACCATAATCCTGACAGAGGCACTTTAAGAACTGAAGAGTTGGTGGAGAAATAGGCAAGTTTGTTTAACAGGCAAGTTTTGAGGTTGGGACAGAAGTAAAAAAAGTGAAACTGTTGAGTTTGCATACCCCTATGCAATTAATTATCAATTTTAATACTCTATTATGATTATGATTATGATTATAATTATGATCATTACTATTATTATTATTATTATTATTATTATTATTATTATTATTATTATTACAATAAATCTTATCATGTATATCGACAGAAAAGATAAGGGTAGAACAGAGATGTTTATACCCAACCAAGCATTCAAATCAGTAGCTTTATTGAGCAAAAATATTACAACCCTGCATGTAAGCCACTTTGCACAGTTCAAGAAGAAACATTTGCTTAAATACAATATTTGTAAACATAACAAGTCCAAGTCTAATGTCTATGAAATACTCTATGAGAATTTTGTGAGATAAGGCAGCTACAATAGCCTAGCTCTAATACCTTATAATGGTACGCTGTATACTCTCCTGCTTTTGAAAAAAACACACTAACTCTGTGTTATCTGTTTTAAATGACAGTGGACATCAATGTCAAGCTTAAAAAGGTTATTTCCTCTTACCTAGTATGTTACCTATAAGTACTGAAGCCAATATTTTAGCTGTCATCTCCCTGAGTGCTGCTGCCATAAAGGAATCTTTTGTTCAGGTTGTAACTTAGACATTGTTAAGCTCTCAGGTGCACAATGCATGCTAAAAACTGAAAAAGAATATGTGCTTTTGAACATGGTATAACTGTTTCCTGTTGACAGAGCAGGATTCCTTAGCAAGTGCTTACTACATGTTTTATCCATGTAGATCATAATATTATCCACATCAGCTCAGACAACTACACAATTGAATCAAGCTCCATGTAAAGGGCCATGTGGGTTTTCTTTTCCTGTTTAGATTTTCTTTCAATGTCACTTTCTGCCATAATTTTAAGACAAATACGTAATGGCTTAACAGTGACAAAATACCCCTCACACACTTTTGCCTGAGGGCCATGAATTCTGTTGACTGTTATGTTCGGTCACCACAGGTGAAGCTCATCGTTAGTCTCACCCCCTCCCTTCTGCATTTTAAAGGGGAGAAATGCTTTTGTTTGGCAGTGACAAGGGGAATGCATGGATAAACATGGCATCAGCTCTACAGAACCTCAAATAAGATCCTTAATATGCATTGAGCTCAACTTTGATCTGCTTGTTCTTACACATCTGCCATGAGTTTTACAAAGGTGCGTATAATTGTTTTGCTTATTTTGTGCTTGGTCTATGTCAGTTGCTAGGTTGCTATAATTTGAGAAGAGAGGAGTACAAAAAGGTTTTTTCCAGTAAAGATAAATATAAAGTAAGTCTGACAGAAATGTACAGTCTTACATCACAGTTTTTGCCTCTTTCACAATCAGTCTGTATATTTAGTTGTAATGCTATAGCTCATTCAATCCAACAAGTCAATTTATTACTTTTTATTTTTATTTTTTAAAAGTAAATAGTTCAGTGTGTGATCACAAGACAATTGTTTACATAAAGTCTTTTATTACCTTTATTTATACCCCAGGAAGTTGTCAGCTTAGACCATCGAAGTTGCCAAGATGCCAATCTCCCTTTTGGTGCTTGACTACTTTGTTGTAATAATTGATGTTAATCTCATTTTGAATCCATTTGTGGAAATCCAATCTCTTCCTTTCTTCTTATTCCAATTGAAGATCTATCTGTCCATCAGGGTTATGAGATTTTTATTACTGCAGGTTTGTGACAAGGTGGTGGGAAGGTGGCCTGCTACTTGACAGCAGTGTTGTGATGCCTCTTGATTAGACTGACTGCAATAAAACAAGCACCTGTAAGGGGAGTGAATTCACTGCCTTGCTCTCTGAAGCAACCCTGATTCAGCATTTTCTTCTGTACAAAACATTGTTTAAAGATATTCAAAGTATTAATAAATTAAAATGAATTTTTTATGCTTTTTATGCTTCTATGTGCAATCAATGTATTAATAGAAAAAAAGGATGAAATAAAAGTAAAAAAAAAAAAAAGAGTCTGAAAGCTGTATAATTATTTTACAAAATTAATATCTGTTGTGACAAATGTTTGTGGACATATGAGACACATGATGACACATAAGATTAGTATGTGCTTTCTCAACATTCCACATTAATTCCCTATTTGTTATAATAACCTCTTCCTTCTGGGAAGATGTTCCACAAGATTTTGGAGTGGTAGCAGGTAACTCAAGATCCTCCACTTCAACCTATGTAAACCATATCTTCATGAAGATTGCTTGTCTCACAAGAGCATTTGGAACAGATTTGGGTCTTGTAGTTGAAGTGAGTGGAAAATGTAATGCTACCACACCTGAAGACATCCTAAACATTTGTGTGCCTCCAAATTTGTTGTAACAGTTTGAGGAAGAACCACATATGGCTGGAAGTCCGGTTTCTTAATACTTTTACATAAATAGTTTAATTTTTATAGTTATGTTTCTAACAAATGGAGAGAAACAAAACTTTTTCTCCACTAGTGACAAGTTTCTACTTCCTCACTATACAACTAATACCCAATAGCTTTAGTCTGGGCAGGGGCAGATTTAGTGCTTTGATTAACTTAGTCAAAATATAGAAATTGGGTTCTAGATAATTTAGTTCATTTTAAATGTTTAATTTAATTTAAATTCTGATGCAATGTCCTCTGATGCTAATTCTGAGAACAAGTTTTCAGAGTGCTCATCACTTTATAAAAAATTCCACAATTAATAAGATGCAGTTGAGAGAATGGTCCGCACATGTTAAAATAGTCATTAACAGATGACATTATTCATCTACTGTACGTATTGAAGACTGAAATTTTATATTTCAGGAGAAGCTCCCTTAATACACTTTTTTATCAAGATTATTTGCGGTTGTAATGAGATAAGAGATCTATTTACAGTTCACAGTTACAGTATCATATCACTTTTTTAAAACCATACATTACTTTTTACCCAAGGCAAATTATCACATTTGCATATATTTCATCTGATCATGTTTGTTATTTTGAAAACAACAAAAAACATCCTTGAAGACTTTAATAACTGATCCAAAGCTCAAATTTATAATTCACCATCACTCACTGCAGACATTCCTTCATATGTCACATGACATATTTCTTATCACCTGGTGTAGCATCTTGTTGTGGTAGCTTGTGCAGCCTTTGATATTGGAGAGCATGGAGGTTTCACCTAAATAAAGGCTCCTTTGTACTCCACTGATTAACTTCTGTACATGAGCTGTTTGATAAGATGAAAAAGCCTCTTTTGTGCAACATGCAAACCATGAATTTGCTGGATTTGTTTTTATTTTGCAGGTGAAAAGTTTGCATTGTATGGAACACCTAAAGTGTTCATTTCTATTATTGAATAATGATGTACTTAATGTTCTAGCAAAATGACTGACTTCCAGCATTTTAGATTTGAAATAAAAGTTGAATAAAGCATAAAACCTTAACTTAAATAAGGTGTTATTTATGTTTATCAACATTAATATCATTTAGATTAACAACATATAGTTTTATATATTACCCCATATTTCTGGGACCCAGAACTGTAACATTATAGGAAATAAACAATATTCTTTTTATTTTCAATTTGTCAAATAAGTCAAGAGAGATTTTAGGCCATGAGTAAGGTCAGTAATGAGGATGTGCCAACCTTGACATACCATCATTATGGGACATGCTTTGTGCACAGAGGCTTTGTAACAGTGGAACATGTTTGGGCTAGGCTCCTTAATTCCAGTGAAGAAAAAAAGAAGTATGCAACAGTTTGAACAAGGCCCACATGTGTGTAAGACTGTCAGATGTCCTTATACTTTTGGCCATGTAGTGTAATTGTTGTTTTATCCTGTGGCAAAGAAAAGTCCCGATCATTGAATACACAGGCCTAGCCAAAAATACATGCTTCTTTAATCATGTTTTGGCAAAATACCTTTCTGTTCTTTCTCATCATTGGTTCGAATCTTATGATGAGACCTTCTGGGTCCAAACTATTATTGTTGTAAGAGACTTTTTAAAAGTTTGTCTTAATGATTCCAAGAACTGTTTGTTCTAATTGAAATGGCTGATGCAATTTTTTTATGTAACTTTATGTCCTTATCATTAAGCTCTATACAGTATAGAGAAAAAGTACATGCTCTTGAATTAAAGTTAAAATCTAACCTTAATTGCTTGAGTACAAAAACTCTTACTACTTACAAACAGCTCTATATTTAAATGTTTTATAATTCCAGTTCTTTAGTTTCCCCAGTGGCAGGAGTACCTGTTTTGAACATGCATGCAAAGCATACCTAGTACTAATGACAAGTGCTCCTTTGATAAACTGTTTGTATACATCAGCCATTTCAATTTGTCAGCAATAAATTAACATAGAACATTGGCCTGAGCCACGTTTGTAGAAAGAGAAGAAAATCATAATAGTTTTGATTTGAAGGTGTTTTATAGATAATGACTCTTACGAAGTAATTTTCGGACATTTTTAGTTTATAGTATATGTATATACACCATACACAGGCAGCTGCTTCTATTTGTTTAAATATAATTAATTGACTAAAAGGTCCCTTTGAGTTTTATGTTATTAAGGATACTTACTTAAAAACTTATTTAATTACTTAAAAATGTAATAAAGTACTGTTGATCGTGATTCAATATATAGGATCTCTGTTAGGTGTTTTTTTGTCTTGTAATGTCCTCAAACCTTTTTCTAGCCTACTTGATCAACTCTCCGCCAGGGGATTTCCTTTCTTCAGAAGCTTTCCAAATTACTATGGAGGTGGTTTAGTGTTGTGCCGAAGTGCCTGTTTGAAGTTGTTCTCTTCAAGTCGGGTTTTCACTCCAGGTGGACAAATCTGCCACAAATAAGATGTGCAATAAAAATTCATGGCCAATCCAGTCTAGCACGTTGTCTTGCCCGTGTCTTGCCTGTATAAAAAAACAAAAATGATTACATGATAACTAACATTTAAAAACCAGTTTGGAGACGAATAGTGCTGTCTTCTCACTTTTATTTATATTTTTATTTTTTTGCCTGGCTAAGACTTCATGTGTGGTTTGGCAGCTGACATAATGTCGTAATTTCCATTTTGTGCAAATGCCAAGTACTTGTAGTGTATAATATAAAGTTTACCAAAGCAGACCTTGCTGAAATTCAAAATCTGACAGGAAAAGAAGGTGCAGTGCATACAATATATGTTATATATTCATTAGATTGTGTACACATAACCATCACACTCATTTATGCTTTTTGTACATCAAATTTCAGAATCAGTCCCTACTTCGATTACTCTTTTAGAACGGCTTTCCAAAAGATTTTAGAGTGTGACTTTGGGGTTTTGCTTATTTAGCCACAAGACCATTACTGAGGTCAGGTTCTGATGTTGGCTGAGGAGGTCTGGGGTTCACTTGGCATTCCAATTCATCCCAAAGGTGTTCAGTGGGGTTGAGGTCAGGGCTTTGTGTAGGTCATGTGAGTTCTTCTACTTCAACATTGGTAGAGTTTGTCTTTATGGACTTCACATTATGCACAGATGCACATGCTAAAACTGTTTTGGGCCTCTTTGTTCCAAGTCAAATTATAATACTATAGCATACAAAGTGATTCTGTACAGTTATGTGCTTCAAAATTTGTGACAAACATTTGGTAAAGAATGACATATAGGTATTATGGTTAAGTGTCTGCATTGTTGTAGCTATATAAACTACTGAGTGCCAATCTGATAATAATAATATGTGCCAAAATAATAAACGGCCATAATGTTTTAAACTGACTTATATATTATATATTAACTAATGATAACACTGTCTTTTGTGGCTTGTAACCCATCAGGGTACTCAATTATCTAAAACATATTTTTCAATTTATGTGTAATTATGTGTAAATCCATTAACCCTATTAGCTCTCTTTGATACCTGTAAAAATTTCTCGGTACTTGCTGGGACTTGTCAAGTTCAGTGCTGTTATTTATAGAGGGACATCATGAGAGCAATTTAATTGCAGCTGCACACACTGACAGGTGGCCTCTCTGTTTGATTTTCACACTAAGCCCAAATAAAATTCACAGTTAAAACAAGACAGTTAAATCATGTAACCACACTACTCACATGCTATATAATAAAACAAACATACTGTAGATAGTAGAATTTATGGTTTATACCAGTGTTGGTGTGGATATCTGCAAAGAATCCACTGTAAAGAGAAATAGTCAATACACTTATCTACAGCAATTTATTATTTAAAAAGAAAATCGTTTTTTCGTTATGAACTGTGAAACAACAGAACAAAGAAGTGGAAGTACCGTGGGAGCAAACTGAAAAAAGATCAATATCAATAAGACATCAATAGGTTCACAAGGTTATTTTCAAACAGTCAAAGATATTTGCATTTAGACAACAAGCTATCTATCATGTCAACAGAAATCATTGCTTATCTTTTGTGAATGAAATCATAATCTTTAAAGAAATCAAATCTCAATTTGATAAATATGTCCAAAAAGAATTAGGTAATACATTTCTGAAAATTAAATAAAATCACATACTACGGATTGCAATATTTTATTTGATTAATACTATTTCTGGTTTAACACCCTTATTTGAGTATACAGTGTGCAAATGGTACATGGTAAATGGTATAGCATCACAATATTGATCATGTTTTCTTTAGATTGAATCATCTGTCTGCTTTAAGCACACAACAAACCAGGCTGTGTGTGTCTCTTATACCATTTATGATTTAGAGGTTACTGAGTTACTGAAAATGTAAACCCTGATTTGTTCTTGTCAGTGAGCACAATTTGTATTCTGAATTGAACAGAGGCAGTCAGTTAAAGTGCTAAGTTACCAGTACATTCTTTTAACCTATCAGCTTTCCCAGTGTATAAAACCAAACTCTACTAAACCCTCTTTTCTTTTGCTCTCCTCTTGTTTTGTTATTTTACCTGACAGTCCAGGTGTGAAAGGGGGTGAGGCCATGGAAAAACATTCAATTCTGTAAGCTTGTAATGAAAGAATCTATTGATTGACCTCTACATGCACAATGACAAATGGGTTAGCAATTTTCCGCCTCACTTATGGGCAACAATGCACATTTCCACTTTCACTTGGAAGCAGTGAGTGTATCATGTGCATACCTTTCTCAGGTTCGGCAAACAGTTCAGCAGGGTCCCTGCAAACTAAACTTTAAATCAATTGTGTACACATCTGGCATTTGATCAAATTCTCCTTGTTAGAATAATAGCTTCTATTTAGTGGTGATTTATATATAATATTTTAGCATAAACAATACTGATGTACTAGAGATTTGCTAAGTAGAGAAATCTAGTAGTTAGTCTTAGCCTAACTTTCTGGATGGACTCATTTGAAGCAGTTTATCACAGTTCTTTTTGCTGCTCTGGTATACAATCAATTTGTAATGATTTTTTTTTCGTCATTCAAGGATGTTATTCCATGTTGTGGCTGCTGATTGAATTACTCCCAAGTGCCTGAAGAATGTTTTAGGTGAAAACTATGGAAATTAACCAATTAACCTTTTTGCTGACCCCTTCAATAGGAGAACCCTGTGGGAAAATCTAACCAAAGAAAATCAAAGAGAGCTCGGAGCCTACAGACCTGCAGGCAATCTCACCTAAAATTCCCACATGTGAAAAGTGGTGCTACATCATACAAAACCCATGAATAAGTTAAACAAAAAGGGACAACAGATCACTGACCAAAACAGTCCCTAAATGATCAAAACAAAAAATTTTTATGCAATAGAGCTGGTAAAATAATAAACTCCAACAAAAATAACAGTGTTTGGCACATTTATGTATTTTTAGCTCTAATCACTGTGTCCTGTAGGGGTAACCTGTCACAATGCTGAGAATCTAATTGATGCCTCATGCTTTCAGGCACAATTATTTGTGCCCAAATGTCAAGACCTAATTTGTGGCTTTACATGTTGAATGCATGAGACAAAAGCTCTGAGCTGGACTCTATTGGTAGAAACAGAGTGGTTTTCTCAGCAGATGTGGGGTGGTCTGGGTTAAGTGGTGAAGGATTATCCATTTTTAAAAAATATTGCCTGAGGTTTAGTATGTTTAAAAGGAGAAACTCGAAATATATTCATTTTAGGGGGACTAAACAAGAATCAGTGAAGGGGTTTCACTTATGTTTTGTTGTAAACTTTATTGAGTTTTTAACTTGTTTAAAATAGTTCAAGTGCAATTACAGCATCACATATTTGAACCATTTAACCACATTTTTAAAAAAGTGTATATATTTGTAGGTGTATGTATGTAGATATGTTTTTTTTGTTTTTTGTTTTTTTACATGTGATTAAAAAGATCCAACATGTGATTCTGAAATTGCACTTTACAATTTTGGCCAAGTACAAATGAAATCAAATGTTGCAATGAGACAAACTTCCCCTTATTTCAAGACATTTCTGACACCACAAGTGTTTGTCAATGGCTTGTAACCATAGTAAACCCCCAGAGGTTTTCCAAAGCATGCAGCCATTAACTGGATATTATACATCTTTGTAGGGTCTCCATAGCAATAAAAATAACAAATGAAACATTCCCACTGCACCTGACATCTTCAAGTCAAGAAAAATAAATATACAGAGCTTGAATACACACACACACACACACACACACACACACACACACACACATATATATATATATATATATATATATATATATATATATATATATATATATATATATATATATATATATATATATATAGCTTAAGACCTCACTGATGACATGCCAAAAACATATATGACTTTTGCTGTATTAGACATGGTAAAGAATTACTCTTTTTTTGTATTGAAGTAATCCCTTTATTGTGTTGAATATATGTTATGAATTTCCTACCCAATTTAGTAGACCAACACTGCTCACTGCTAAGCCATGTAAACAGAAATGCATTGTACTTTGGTTTTAAGGAGGTAATTTACTCTTAAAGGGATCTAAATAAATACTTGCTGTGCATATTGTCAGACACCACCCTTATGCAAACAGATACCTATCCTTAGAAGAATCTACTGCTTAAATCAGCAGGTGAGACTTAGTGCCATCCCAAGGGCTCTTCTCTGGTCAGTCTGCAAAAATATGAATTATACTTTATCATAATCCTGACAGACAACAAAGTCATGTAGGCTATGTTTTTTTCCCATGTGGCTGTGTGCACACCCTCCTCATATTTACTGCTGACAAACACAGGAGCAGTTGACAACTGCTAAGGGAACACCTGCACTGACAACCCTTTTGTGTCAATGCATCTAATTGCCAGAATATCCAACCATAATATTAAGTAACCAAAAGGAAACCTTTAAGGTTTTTTTGTTTTGTAGAACATGCTACAAAGAAAATAGATTTTTCTAAAGGGGACCACACAGATGTTGCCATAAAGTTAAAACTGTTATGGGAAATGTTGTTCCCAACAGGATATATATACACACACACACACACACACACACACACACACACACACACACACACACACACACACACACACACACACACACACCTGTGATTGGATTTCTTTTAGGCCTCTTTCGGGCCACATCTAAAGTGATGGAAATAAGGGTGCATCCATTAAGTGCATGAGGTAGGCCTAAGAGAGAGCATAGATGAAGGATTTAAGTGTTGGCTGTAAACTACCTTGGATCACCTGCTACAGTGACAAAGGCATCATTTTCATCCCAGACAGACTCGAAAACATTGGTTAAACAAGTGCCAAAAAGTATTTCATAGCATCAGGTATCAAAAGTTAAATTTACTCTTTACTTCAACTGAGCACTTGGAGCAGAAAGACCTTTTACTGGACATTTTGAGCAAAGTTACCTAGTAGACAAGCTCAATAGAATACCTCAGCATTTAAATTTTTAATGTGATATTGTCTCTTACACACACCAACATCCACATAAACCAAAATGTGACACTGAATACATGTGATGTATTAAAACATTTTTTTCCTTTTTGGTGTAAATATTGACATGCATAGAAAAACGAAAAAAAATTTTTATTAAGCTGTATATCAAAATTCAATATGCTGATGCAAAGATAGTAGCTGTTGCACAGCCTTTCTAAAAACCTTTAGAGCTAAAATAACAGCAATATTTGCCCATTAAAAGCCCTATAATATCTAAACCCATTTTTGTTTCTACTGGCTGTCTCTTTCTCACCTCCATACACTGTTCCTTGTTATAAGTTTTTAGAGGGGAAAATCCCGCAGTATCACATAAAGGTTGGCACCACGTTGACTCCCTTGTCATGACAGCCTCTGGCTCACCATCACAGAGATGCTGAGATCACACAGCACAGCTTTCATGCTTCGACACAAATATTCATCCAAGCATTACGGAAACTGTAGCTTGATATGCTTTTTTGCTCATTGTTGTGGAAATTGCTCATTGAGCCATTCAAACACAGTCAGAAAAAAAGAAGGTGAGCCTGAGGTATCTAAATCTCATATTGTCTAAGTGACAGTTGGTTTAATTGCAAATGCTGGTACAGACAATTAATCTCGCTCTCAGACCATAATACAAGACACTTATGTCACAGATATAATGAAAGACAAATGATTACCTTCCTTGATTAATATTTCAGTAAGACACCAGTAGTTACTGATATGTCCTTAAGTGGTTATATAAACCTTTTCTTTGTTCCAAAATAGTCAGCAGAGACAGCTTAATACTTATCAGTTTGACCCCTTTTGTGCAAGACTGCCAAACCACTAGACTGCAGCTAAGGTTCAGTTTTTATTTCACCCTGATCTTGTCATTGGGAGGTTGTTACATGAGAAGTTCTCTAAAAGGAGCTTTGAAGTTGACGAGTTGTGCTGGACATTTTGTTCACAGCATAACCAGGGCCACAAAACACAAACAAAGAACATATATAATATTAAGGAAATATTTCTCCTGTTAAAAGTGTAACTTTTCAAAGCTTTCATTGATATATCAATTACATATTTCTAGACAGATTAAATTCTGGGGAAATAAAAAAGATATGACAGGTGCATTTTAAACATAATCCCAAACCATTGACAGAATCATTTTGGACCTTCTTGAAAAGTTTTTTTAGAACTAATCTTTTTACATGTTTTCGAAAAAAGAAAAAGCAGTTATATCATATTATAGTGACAGTATAATATAATATTATGCACTTCCATAATATGAACACATCTGATTTCATAATATCTTAAGGCACCTTCTACAGTGTATCTAATTAGATAAGTCTACATTTAGATGTAAAAAATATATATTATCAAATAAATAAATACATAAAATAAATATATGTAATGTGAACTGTATAAATAATATTCTGCTTATGTGTTATGTATCTCCACAGCTTTCAATCTTGACATTTTAGCACATCACATAAGTAATGTTCCTTCAGTTTTCTCCAAAGCCAATCAATAAGTCATAAAATTGTATTTTCCAGAATCAAACAGTACATGCTCTCTTGTTAATCTTCAGCAGCATGCCAAATGCTAAATAGTTTCATTTAGGCCCATGGACTCTCAGACGCCTTCTGTAGCTTGCATAACTTAGGAAAATGACCAGGACAGAGCACTTCAGCATCATTTCTGGTCTATGCATCCTGAAGCAAGCAACCATGTCATCTTTCAGGCACTGCCAGGTGTACCTTGACTACAAGACATCCATCCATGTCTCCTGTTCCTTTATGATAAGAACATGGTTTAAGAGACTTATTTCCCTTCAGATCCCAAGCATGCTGACCTCAGCTGTGTCCCAAAACTTCTTTGTAAAGTTCAGGTACTTTATCAGGGTCTACTGGCCTGGGAAGAAAATGTGTAAATTTCTGATGTCTCCTTGACTTTGTCCCATCTCGTGGTGTTCCATCCTTGTTTAGAGCCACATAGTAGCGTGCCCCCTTCTCACCATGTTTGTAGAGGTTGGAGGAATATGTGTTGTACCAGTTCTCTTCAAACTGTTCCCGGAAGACACACTCTGCTGTCAGTTTCTCCTAAAAGGTAACAAAAGGGAGAATATTAAACATCACTGATTGTAAAGCACTAGAAGCAGAACCTTTAACGAATGAAAACAATTAAGGTGTGATTTAAAGAAACATTCTCTCCCTCTCTCTCACTCACTCACACACACACACACACACACACACACACACACACACACACACACACACATATATATGCACACACAGACACTGCACATAGAACTATTCACATAAACTGTCTAAAATACTTACAGAGCCATAAAGTTCCCCCTTGTCATTCATTCCAAGGTAGAGGCCACTGTCCACTCCTCGGATGCTGATTAATCCAACTGCAAGGCTTATGAATTCCAAAATACCTGGAGAAGAATAAAACAATTGTTCTGAGAATGTACTCTGCAGTCTAAGCCCACAGTCTAGTCACACATTGAGAGTAAGCTGCTCTGAAATACTAGCTAGGTAAGATTACTATTGACTGCCTCTATTCAAATTATAAAGTTGGTCAAATGTTCTGTGACACACAGAATAGGTTCTATAAGTGATACCTTTGCATTACTGCAAAGTGCAAAGCAAATAATAATAAAAGCATAATAAACGTATAACAAAAGTATATGCAGTGTATATTCACTATAAACGTTTAGTAGTGGGAATATATGCACATGTGTAGACTGTAATCTGAAGTAATAAAGGCATAATAAATGTATATGCAGAGTACATTCTGCATAACATTTTTTGCAGATGGAATATATGCACATGTAGACTGTAATCTTAAGTCATATGAATAGTTTTATGAATAAAAAAAAAATCAATACATTTTCTCATCTTCCAGTCTGAAATAATGCATTGCGTCAAAGCAAAATCAAATCCCTCATACCAAAGCGACTGTGGTCTTTCCTCGTGCCCTGCACCATGCCGTCCGGTAGGATTTCCAGGTGGAAGCCGGTTCTGCAGTAAAGCTGTCTTCTCCTCAGGATGCCCTTTAAGTGCACTAGGTCGGCTGGTGTGCTGCGGGACAGGCGCTCGGCCGGAAATCGCTGGTCTCCGAGCAACGCGAGAGTCTCGGCGAGCGGCGGCAGGAACAGGAGAGAGCCGGCGGCTCCTGCGCTTTCTGCACCCTGCATCAGCGCGCTCATCTCCGCCATCACCGGCCGAAACGATCAACGGTCACTGGAGCCGAGCGTAAACCCACCACCACCACCACAAGCACCAGCACACCACCTAACGTCCGGCGCTCCTGCGATCCATGCAAACCACAGCCCCCGGAAAGTAAACGGTTCAAGAGTTTCCGACTGTAGGGCAATAATATAATTTCTAAGACTCCGCCACAGACTTTTCCAAATGTAAAATAATCCACCGATAAGGAAACTTGATTCAATTGCAGGGTTTATTGAGTCACTTTCATATAAATTCCATGAATTTATGGCATAACACGTTTTGCTTAATCTGAATTACATCCACAACGCATGAAGTAGTCTGTTTAGTCTTAAAACGTGCGACTGATAAATCCGGCGCACCTCTAGGGCAAAACTCACAGCCCGACTTCTGGTTTAAGGTGTGTGTGTGTGTGTGTGTGTGTGTGTGGTACTTTGGGTGTGTGCGGGAAGTGGTTTATGCTGTGTGAGCACAGGGCAGGTGCACAGCTGCGGCAGGAGGGCTCTGGTGGGCGGCGCTGGTATTGAAGACCTGCCTTACCACAACGTTTCCTTTTCGCACTTAACGTGTTCTAGGTACATCTGTATCTCTCTCCTTCTGTGTGTATGTGTGTTTGTGGAGGGTAACGGTCGCAACGTGAATTTGCGTTTATAAAAAAAACAATCACAGCATCTCTTAGTATAGCACAAAACCATACCCAAAACAAAGATATTTTAAATATTTGCTTGACAAGCGTAATTGCATTGAACCACCACTGAAATCTGCAATATTGATAATAAAAAAAAACATTGTGATTGAAAATGACAATCGGCCGTATTCATTCGACCCTGTGCGCGCGCTTGATTGGACTGGGCTAAAGCACATCTCGCGAGGAGTCGCTTCGCACTGGCCACTGTGGCACTGGAACGATGGCGGCGGTCGTACGCCGGTTCAGCACTATAGTAAACATCATCAGCGCTTGTAAAAAAGGCACAACCCAATCGTTCAAATGGAAAATCTCCACGCGACGGGTTGTGACAGGGCTGTGCATCGCGGCAGGTGGACTAGCTGCGTGTCAACATTGCCGAGTGAAATCAGTCGACACAACAAGGAGGATCCACGTAGTCCCGGTTGTGTTTGCTAAAGAAAAGGTACGGTTTAGGAAATTTGCAAAAGGGTGCATTGAATTGTTACACGCATCTCTTTACCCCTATGTTACAGTGCGAAGTAAACAAGCAGTTCCTTTGGGACTTGCAATGACGCTCTCCACTATACATAGGTGCTGAAAACAAGGAAATCGAATGTTTGAAATGGAAATCTCTGCCCTCAAATAGGTTGGAGCTACACAACTAAGAAGGCAATTGCTCATATATAAAATGTTACTTCAAAAGCTTTTATTTTAAATTATTACTGTACATACATAGCAAAAGACATTTGATGAATATGCACCATAGGGTTATTAGATTCATTGTTAATAAAGGTTACATCTAAAAACCTTAAGGGTTTTTGGTTGCTTTCATGGAAGAACCCTAAATAGGAACAATACAGAAGAGAGGGTTAAAAGACTTCTTTAAAAATGTGGAGCAATAAAAGAAGGTTTATAGAATCATTTGTGAAGCAGAAAAAAACAGACGAACCCTTTAAAAAAGACTGAAATATTTTCTTCTCAATGTGCTATATGCACCTATAAAGCCTTAGAAACCACTGAAGAATCCATTAAATGTTATCTGTTCAACTGGAAAAAATATGGTCATGTAATCACATATGCTGTATTGTTTGACATGAATCTTTCTGAATTTCAAATATTTTCTGAAATGGAAGTCAATTTATTGTTTTTTTTTTGTGAAGCAGCATATATTTGGCCTGAAAAATAGACAATGCTTCTAATTAAAAATAAATAAAATTATAAATAAAAAGCTCTAGAGTTATAGAAAGAAACTTCAGTAGTAGCTTTCGGGGAAAATCTACTAGTTTAGACCTAGCTGTGCTTAGAGAAGAGTGACAAGACAAGGTTGTGCACTATAGGCATATTCTTGGCACAAGTCTTTCTGACAAGTTGGTGCAGCGGTAAACTATAAAGGGGGCTGCTGTGAAAAGAACCATCACTGATTTGTTGGATCATTAAACCATACATGATTGGCTCAGTCTACTGTGCAATTCCCCTCACACTGTGCTTGTTTATTTCTTTGCTTCCTTATCTTGAGGTAGGTGGGGGAAAGGGCACTGGACATAACCTTAGCTTGTGGATAGAGATTACAGAATTCAGGGCTGAGGTAACAGGACACTGATCCTTGGCAGCAAAGCTGACATTTGATGTGGGTAATAAGTAGCATAGGCACACCTTCCCATGGTGTTTGCCTAGTGCCCAGTGGGCCTGGCTGTCTGCCACCTGGGAAAGACACCAACTCCTAGTCCTAGTGAGCTCAGCCTCATTATAGATGAGCCATAATATGGTTTCTCTCTATTAGTAAATATTTAAAACTGATCAGTATTTTTAGGTATGTTTTATAGGGTGTTTTACACACACGTGATAATGCAATATAATTGCATGCAGATTTGGCATAAATATGAATTTGCATAAATTATAACAATTATTTTAATGCCCATTGTGCTTACCTTAATCATTCATAACCTTTCATATACATTTTTTTTTTTTGATAAATTGTGAATTCATACAAATGTGCAATTATGACTACATGCTCATTAACAGCTGTGATTTAATTGTAGGCTTGGTGGTTCTTTTGCTTTGATGTAAATATTTTATGTGTGTGGTTTTCTTTTACTGTAGACAAAGATCTCTGCTGATGATGAAGCCGTGGCAATGTCAGCTCATGAGCACAGGTTCCGTCTGTTTAGTTCAGTGGAGTACGAAGGGCAGCTTTACATGACACCACAGGACTTCATCGAGTCAGTTACCATGAGTGAGCCAAAGAGTAAGCACTAACCATTCACTAAGAAGAGATAGTTTATACTCTTAAGACTCAATGCTTTCTAGCTCTTAGATGATATTATTGACTGAAAAGAATGGACATGAAACCATATATGTCTTTCTGACTGAATGAAACTGAGGCATCAAGTGGATGTTTTTCATACAAGCAAACCACCCAGTTTTTGCTTTGAGGTTAGCTATGACTGGTCATTATCTATGAAGTCATAACACCTGCATGGAGATAGCTATCTCCACCAGCATTTTATTTAGGGACCGAATGAAAACCATGAAAAACCATTTGCAAACATGTTTGAGCTCTAGGGTATCTTTTTGATGGCTCTTACCTGTGGTGGAAGTTCACATCAAGACAGGTGTGGTTGAATGTTTTGATCTTGATTACATTTATTTAGAAACCCTATTGTACACATGTTATTATACACTATTGTTAGCGGCTATTATACAGTGGCATTTTTATATTATTGGAAGAAAGGTTATACCTAGGATATTTTCACTCTACTTAAGGCTCCACCCCGATTGGTTCTTTCACACTGTGGGTCGAAAACGCCACTGTAACATTAGAAAGCCACTGGCTTTCTCTAGTCCTCTTTCTGTAGTTCAGAGAAAACCAGCCTCTTTGGCCTTGCCTTAAAGATGAATCTTGAGATGTCTGTGGTTTCAGAACTTGTATGTTTCTTGTAAGTTGCTGCTGTAAGCTAGCTTGGAGCTTTCCTCAGGCTTAAATAGAAAAAGCCCACTGATAGTTTAAAACTAAAGGTATGAGGTTTTACTTTGTGTGAATTCTTATTATCTACTGTCTGAATGTGCCTGGTGTGTGAAGACAGAAATAAAATCTTAACTCTAATATAAAGGATGCATTCACTCGCAACCACATTATCTTTAATGGCACATGCTCAGCAAAAAAGGTATTTATGGTTTTATGCCATGGCTGTAAAGGTTGTTGAGTGTGCTATAACATTGCATGTTTATGAAAGCCTGAGCAAAGACCCACTAAGCATAAAAATAATTTAATAATGCAAACATACCATATGAATTATATATTCATTTGTAGTTGTTTTGCTTATGCATGACACTTAATTACTTTTTTGAAAAAAAAAAAATGTGATCATGCTTTGTGTTTATGGGTCTACTGCAATGTTATTTTAATAGGTTTAGGACTACATTTATGCGAGAAGCAGAAAGTGCTTGCACCTACAGGGTCAGTAATGATTTTTTAATTGCATGGAGAACAACCTCATGATTGCGGTTGCAGTGCTGCTCGAGTACAAATACATGAACTCAGTCATGCATTTTATGACCCCTGGTTGGATCTCAACAACAAGGCCTTGCTATTTTTTCAGAACTTGTATTTACAGTGTTATCCTGTATAAAAACTACATTGGATTATGTAAATCTCTTGTAATGTTAACTAGATTAATCTTTAGACTAAATGATATCATGCATTAAACCATGTTATCTGTGATAAATTGGAATTAAGTGCTGTCTGTCTGAGCTAAATGTTTCTAAAACTGTATTAATTCCTCCTAGAAAAAAAGTTTTGGCGAGCCCTGGCAAAACAGGTAAAAAAAATTTTTTTAATTCCTACTAAATGTTGCATATGACACTGACTGTAATTCATTGACAGATTATTTTAAACGTTCACTTCTCTTCAAAGGATTTAGACAAGATTCTCTCAGATACACCTCCTGTTTGGAAAGGCTCATCCAGGCTTTTCAGGAACTTAAATGAAAAAGGTGAGAATTCACAAGTAAATGCTTGTATATATTTGTACTCCTGAGGATATTTACATTTACAATTAGAAGGCTGAGTGAAAGTACATAGAGATTTTGGAAGCATTTTGGAAGTCAAGTGAATTGATTACTAAGTGCTTAAACAGCCTTTTTACCTGAGGAGCTGAGTTGACATGCTGCTGTGAACAGCAGAAAGAAAACTATTTGTATTTGATCCTTTTGGGCAGTTTTATAAAAAGAAATCAAATAGGTTATGTACCAGAAATATCAGCTGTCTTTTTTCTAATAGAAATGGAAGCATCTGCACAAAGGCATGCTATGAGCAAGCTGCAGTCAAGACTAGAAAAGGCAAAGCGTGGATTAGCTCCTGATTCAGGAATATGTGTGATCAGGAATATGTGTGATCTGGTATGGTTGCAATATTTAGAGAATGTTTATTCAATCATACAGATACACTAAAATTATATACGCAGCGTAATTGTTTCTCTAAGATCTAGGAACCCTATATATATATATATATATATATATATATATATATATATATATATATATATATATATATATATATATATATATATATACACACACACACACACACACACACACCTTTACACTCAAGTTTTCAAAAACTTTTTTTGATTTATAAACAAAGCTTGTGTCAGAAGACAAGGTGGGCTGTTAGAACTTTTCAGTGTAGCTATGTTGAGACTTGTTCCTGTGACAGCTCCCCATCACCGATGATAGTATGAATTCTAAGAATGGCATTGGATTACATTTCTCACACTGACACTTTGTGTGAATCATTTCTGAGAATGTTTGTATTTCTGACAACATCTGCTCAAGCATATGGGCTCAGTTTCTTTCTGCAAGACTGAAGCTGACTCTTGTCTGGATGTCTGCAAAACTGTTATAACCTTCATACACATAACAGGCCCAAACCTATTTTGCTACTTTAATGACTCTTCATTCGTCTTGTGTCTGTTTCAAAATAAAAATTGATCTGAGAAGTTTACAATGATAAATGATTTTTAAAGTGTTACAAAATCTTTAAAGACTACATTTTTTCTCATTTGATACTAAATTAGTTTCTCAAATAACATTAGACATTGTAACATATTATCCTGATCAAGACATTTCATTCTATAATAGAAGTGTATAGTACACTTTGAGTAAAACAACTTAATACATCACATCATAGTTATTAAATAAATATAATAAAAAAAGCACATACAGTATATAGCCAAATATGTTTAAACCACAGGATGATGGCATATCAGTGGTCTAGCAACAGCCACTTGTACTGATTGTATGATGTACCATTTACAACTCTAGAAATTCAGAAAAATAAATAATGGGACAGTTTTCTTTTTGCACTTTGACCAGTTTGTTTATTTCAAACACCAGTTTAATTAAATAATCTTAAAAAGCATTTAAAGATAACAACCATGCATTGAGTATTACGTCTAGTTATATGTGCTGCTGCATCCACAAATGCTTTGCTAGGCATACTGACATCCTTTCCCACAACTCTTAAAAGCAGTCACCCTGAGCTATCTGTGCCCAAGTCAATATCTCTGCCTGCAAACAAAAGCTTGGGAATGCTTTCAACGGTCACAACAATTTTCTTTAAGTCGCTCCTTGACTGAATCCTGACAGTTGCTCTTCCTTTTCTCGCTTTTCCACACAACAAAAGGACTAGCAGGCCCGAAAGAAGAACACACTCCCCACATCAAGCAGCCCCAATCAGCAGCAGATCACTTGAGAATGTTTTACACCTAGGAAAACAAACAGAGGATGTCCCAGGAGCCAGGCATTTGGGCTGTTTTTTGTTTGGGTTTGTGACCAGCCTGATTACTTGAGTTAAACTGTCTCTATTTGTGTGAAAAAAACCCACCAATTAGTAGTTAAGAAGGGAATCCCCTTAGATGTTATCAATGGCTAAAAAGATATGGTGCGGTTGAAATGACATACGATTTGAAGCTTGATTTTTTTTAAGGGCGGTTTAACAATCAAAAAGCCATCAATTCAAAATTGTATAACATTTTAATCATTGTTTTTCAGGCATCATCTCATATACAGAGTATCTGTTTCTTCTTTGCATTTTGACAAGTGAGTATTAAATGAATGGCACAGATTTTTAAATGTTTATATGTTATGGGATTCTTTTTGTGTCAATGTCAGGTGTGTGTGTGTGTGTGTGTGTGTGTGTGTGTGTGTGTGTGTGTGTGTGTGTGTGTGTGTGTGTGCATAATTTTCTAGAGCCTCAGGCAGGATTTAAGATAGCTTTCAACATGTTTGATGCAGATGGCAATGAAATGGTGGACAAAAGGGAGTTTATGGTGGTATGTTTTCCCTCTGCTTTATACTAATCTAACCAATTCAGTGTGTGTAAGCTGATGTCAAATGAAAGACTTTTCTCCTTTAGCTAGAGGAAATATTTCGTAAGAAAAATGACAAAAAGGATAGAGTTGGAGAGAATGATAGCATATCACAACTGGTAAGAGAAACATCATATTTTCTTTTAGTTAAAAGGCAAAATCACAGCTAATTATGTTGATACATGTTAAACCAGTTTAATCCAGTAATTGCAATAAAGTAATATTACAAATACACCAGGCTAATATAAATATATGTAATGTCAAAAATGTTAAGAACAATTTTAAAATTAATTTTCTGTTATCTCCAAGAATGTGGAACTGTATGGATATCAAGGTTCTGTCAGCCATGCTGTATGTATCAGAAATACAAAGCTAAAAAGAAAAAACGCATGGCTTGTTTATTTGCCTGCTTGATGTGTGTTGAGCATGATAGAATGTACGGCAGTTATATACATTTGTGCACGTGCATTTATTATATTTATGTATGTACTATTTGGTACAGTGGATGAATTACCCATTTAAAACAAACCTGGGCCTGCTTCACCATTATGGAGCTTTTCTGACAGGCACAGAGGAATGATCTATTTATATTTTTTTTTACGATGCATTGTGTCACATTTAAGTAAAGTCAAATGAAATGACCCTTATACACTGCTTAGCCTCAGAAAAGCAGGACAATGTGTCCTAATGGATCTTTGCTGAATGCAATCTGAAACATGTTTCAATTGTCTGGGACAGCAAAAGTAGACCAGATGATTTATGTTACTTGTCTACTGTCAGTTGGCGTTCGCTGAGGCGTGGTTGCCCAGATCTCGCTTAAAAAGCCCTCACCCAAATACAAGCCATTCCTCCTGGACCCCCATGTTTTATTTTTACAGTTACTTGAAAAGTGGTATTTAAGCTCAGATTACCTTTTTTCACTAGTCTGACTATGAAGAGCCATGTGCCATTCATGGCTAACACTGAAGTGGGAACCAGTTTCAGCAACAAAAAAAAAATCTAATATTTTTGCACTGCATGTGTACCTAGGGTCTTACCCAAAATGAATAGTTCTTAATTACAATCAATTAGGTCTACTGTTAACTATAATGTAAAGCAGAGCAGCCTTTATTTGCATAGTTTTAAAACATAATTTTTGTCATTAAAAGCATGTTGCCTTGTTCATGTGCATGAACTAATACATCCTATAATTTAAATAAAAAATATAAAAAAAGTAAAATGATGGATGGCGGCAAAAAAAGAAAATGCAGCACATGAGCTGACAGTTAAAATGTACAAGCTTTTAAGTTCAGGGACGTGGTATTACAAGCACTAATCACATAAGTCAAAGGGTAAATACTTGTTAAGAGACAGTCAAACAAATTCAGACCTTTGTGGATAGTTTTGATGGTGTGAATAGAACTAGGGTTTTAGAAAAAGGATAACATTACATACAGCAGTTCCTTGACGATTATCAAGATAAAAAAGTATGCATTATTAACATTATATACTAAAATATTATGTTGTCAGAATGTAACCAACATTGTTATTTAAGTGTATAAGTTATTGAAAGCTTTGTTACATGTCCATGTAAATATTTGGGGAAATTAAAAATAACTGTCACAATGTTTAATTGACATTAGCCAATAAAAAAACAGTGACTTCAGGTTTGTTTAATATTCAGTTTTCATTTTATGGCCAATAAACTTAATGGCAGCTGACCAACTCCTTGTCTACTATATCTACTGTCTGTATTTGTGGATTTTTTGGATGTGCATGACATGCATGGCTTGCATTGTGATTACAAGGAAAAATAATTTATTTGTAAATGCTACGTGGACTGTTGTGTTTCTGTGTATTTATTTTACTCATTTCATGGTGAATGACTGTTTTGAAAGCTCTAACTGCTGTACTTCTGATATGCAGGTTCTTAAAAAAGAACAGCAAGATTTTGTACCTAGAAGCTTCTGGGATGTGCTGAAGCATGGTGCAAAAATAGTTCTCTTTTCAGATCTGGTGGAGGTACAAACATCCTCTGTCTCGTCACTCTAATTGTACATACAGTACTATCTTTACCTTTGTCACCTTTGAATTTAGTTTTCACGTTTCCCCATTAGGTAATATATATATATACAAACTCTAAATGTGCAGCTAATATTTACCATTATCATTTCCAGAACAGAACAGAAATTGATTTTCAATATATTAATCAAACACTGTATACATCTATTTGCCTAAGAGCAATTACATTACATTTGCATCTAGTGGTTAGAAAGGACAGTGTTCATAAAGTGTATTTCTTTTGTTTTTTAAATATTTTGCAGCAATGGGACTTAGGATAAAGTAAATGGGAGCTTTGTTGCTAAAGTGAAAGCCTCATCATCCTCAACAACAGATCCACATTATAAAGGAAAGAACACTGATATGACATGCTGTGTTTTTATTTATTTATTTATTTATTTTGCATGAGACCCTGTTTGCTGTCTGGCATGGACAACCTGCTCTTTATTTCATGCTTGAAGGAATATAACAAAAATATATAAACACTCAAATTTCACTAATCAAATGACTAGTGCACAAGACTAAATTCTCAGAAAGTAAATTACAAGCAAGGAAGTGAGGCACTGACTTTCATTAAAAAGTGATATGCACCTGTGTTTATCAGTTTTGTGGCGTTTCTGTGGAAAGGTACACGTCCCATGGATGTGTTGTTTTGACAAACGTACCACATGTAATGGCTTTATTGTGATTGCCGTCTTAGTCAGAGGTTGATGAGTAACTCCTTTGACTTATGCCTTCACAGCATGTACAAGAGAACATTGTTGACACAACTCTGTTGGTGCATTTCTTTGGAAAAAAAGGAAAAACCGAACTCAACTTTGAGGACTTTTACAGGTAAAAGGCTATTTAGTTTGCATTATTTAGCAAAATTCTTTATAGAAAAAGATTTTTAAAAAAGCACCACTCGGAGTTTGACTGAATGATGAATGCCTGTAGAACTTGTTCAAACTGTCTGTATGGCTGTGACCTTCATATCACTTTGCTGCAAATGGAATGAATTATATTCACAAATAAAAACATTCACCAGTGAATAGCTGCATATGTACTACTAAAGAATAAAAAACACATGAACCATATTTGGAGAATGTGTATTCTTTTTGAAGCATTTGGAGCTAGTCATTTACTTAAGAGTCTCACTCATTCAGTGGTGGCATGTCCTCTCAGCACTGCGTCTACATCTTCTTCTTTCGGCAGATTCATGGACAACCTGCAGACAGAAGTACTTGAGATCGAGTTCCTTGCCTATTCTAAAGGCATGACCACTATCAGTGAGGAAGACTTTGCTCGGATCCTTCTACGATACACTACTGTGGACAACATCAGCAGCTACCTGGAGAATGTACATCAGAGCATTCCTGATGAGAAGGTAAAGGCTTTTGCTTTACTCATCCCATCTACCAACAGAATGTTGCTTACCGAAACAGAGTGACCCTTGGAGCAGCACACTTTAAACATATCTCGCTGCTGCAATGCTGAGTGAACCTCGGCTTTATAAAAGTAATGCGATTACAATACAGCTACTTTCTACCGAGTCTGTCATTTCTAAATTTCCTTTACCATTTAAAATGTATTAATAAATACATAAACAAAATACATGCACATATACAAATACTATAATATAATAAAAACTGAGGTAAAATATAACTATAATATGAATGCCACTGCTCATTGTTTATCCATATATAGGCAGTATAAACCTTATTCTTTTTGTCAGTATTCCCTTGCTCTTTATCTAGTAGATATCCAACAAGTTAAGGTATACATGCACTTTTGTTTTTGCAATCTTGAACAAATATTCTCCTACTGTTTTTTTGCAATTGCATATTGATGAGTCTTATTGGCCAGAGATTAATTTTATGTACAACCTTTTCCCTCAGGAAAAGCTGCTTCATTGCTTTTCACATCCGAGCCAAAATTACTTGGCAGAAATCAATGCAAACACTCAGCTGGGATGTTAACTTGAGTTTAAAAGAAAACAGGCCCTTGTTTCTGATTTTGCACTGTTCACACCAATTCATGCATAAAAAAAAAATTCACCTAATGAGGAGGCTGTTGGTAGATGTCCATAGACGACTAAGTGTGTCTTATCACCAGGTTAAGTGATATTGTATGTAGTTGCACTTATAACAGCAGCCATGCTTCACATGTTACTCATTAGTTAATCTGTAAAACAGACACATGGTGCTGCAGAAAGAAAAAAAGTGGTGTAGTGACTAAGAATGGATGAGTGGAATTCAATAGACTGGTAGACTAGTAATCCACTAGTCCTGAGTTGTTTTGGATAGAGTCCCTTTGTTTTTGTTTATGTGAGAATCCAGTTAATCTTCTTTGGAAAAAAAAATCTACAGACTGCTTGACCTTAAAACCGAGTGCTGACAGCTCAAGTCATAGGCCTGGAACAGGTCCTGGGTGGGTATACTTTGACTGTTTGACTAAGTTATTTCCTGCCTTTGGATCTGTTATCTGTCTGACAGCTTCAAGGTCCCTTAGATACTTAAGGTTTCCCTCTGATTGAGAGTTAAGTCTGGCTTAGATAATGTGTTGTTCGGAGCTCTGCATTTGTTATCGGAAACATTATTCTCAGGGTTTAGACCTCATTTGGAGAGTCATTATTTTTATGAGTTTTCTCCCAGAGGCAGCACCTTTGATATTATGAACTCTGGTTTTTCTTGATTGAATTCTTGAATTATTTTTTTCCCTAAATTATCGAAAAACTTTAAATATGTAATCCTTTAGAACCTGAAGCTGTCTAAATGTCTATGGCAAGATCTTCTGCTATAAATAAATCACATCATTGTTTCTTGTAGGGAATCACATTTGAGGAATTCAGGTCATTCTTTCAGTTCCTTAACAACTTAGAAGACTTTGCCATTGCCATGCAAATGTATAACTTCGCAAGTCGACCGATTGGACAAGGTAAACTTTGCTTAGAATAAAATGATTTACAATAAAATACAATACCTGTCTCTACTTGTTGTTTGGATTTGAGCAGATGCTGAAAGATGTTTTTATCATATCAAATTTGTTGCACAGATGAGTTTGCACGTGCAGTCTATGTGGCCACGGGCTTAAAACTCTCCCAACACCTTGTGAACATTGTCTTCAAGATTTTTGACGTGGACCACGATGAGCAACTTAGCTACAAGGAGTTCATTGGAATCATGAAGAACCGTCTGCATCGAGGCTCCTGGGTAAATGAGACATGAGGGTCAGGCGCTCCACAGCTGGGGCTGTTTAAACACTGTTTATCTTCCTTTTACAGCAGCTTGGGTGACAGCAGGGCTATAAACCCCCAATCAATCTGAGTGAAAAATGTCCTTAGACATGAAATCAGACATGTAGATTCTACACAACAGTAACCTGCTGTGATACAGACTGAGAAGGCAGAGCATTGTTAGTTAATAAGTTATTATGTACAGGTTCATTTGGTTCCTGTTTGAGGCACCAGTTAATATAGATAGACTCTGCTGTTGTAACTCTATTTTAAGTAAATATTCAGACCATTCCTTCAAAAAGCTGTTGTTTATGTAAATTATATGGCATACAATTCTATTCAAAATGATTACAAATGAGCTGATGATGTTGCTCAAGAGCCCAACAAAGGCAGTTTGAGTAGAGCTGGAATTCAAACTCACAAACGTCTGATTAGCTTTCCAAAGCTTTAGCCACTAAGCCACCACTGGGCTCAACTCCCAGAATAGATAACCAGAGAGCTACTAAGCCTTCACCAAGACACTTTGAGTATTTCGATTGGATTTTATCCTAATAACTTTCTATTTTTTTAACTACAGATATTCCACAAATTTTGTGATTTGTACTACTCTGTTAATTTATAAAAGGATATAGGGTGATAATTATATATTTGTCATTACTATTGGGTAATCTATATAACTAATTTGTTTAGAGCTTTTCTCTCCAGAGGAATTGCACTTATTGCACTTCACAAGTGAAATTACACAGCAGAAATCAATGCAAGTGCTCAGCTAGGATCTGGATGTGGCAGAAAGTTTAATCCAAAACACAATACAATTTTACTTTAGAAAACCCATCCATGCATAGTAAAATTAAAACCCCATACATCCCTGCACAAAAATGCATCAAAACCATCATGGCTTAAAAAGGTTTTTATACATTTCTTAAGAGATTTTTATATGATCTTTACAGTACTCATTTTACTTGTGAAACGAGATAGAAGAGAAAGAGAAATGCTGTTAAGTTTTGAGAACAATGAGTGGAATTTGAAAGGTTTGGACCGATAATTCACAAACCCTGTGATTTTTTTCTCTTTGTTTTTGTTTATGTGGGACATTTTTGGAAACAAAAATCTGAGGGAATTAACAAAGGTCTGAGAGAAAATAAATAAAAGAACATTTGTCTTTAGGTGCAATAAACGTGTGTATAATATGGTTGCCCATTTGTCTGAGCATTTTCTGCCATCTAGTGGTGGTAACAAAATATGTTTTTATATATTCCACTTCTTGACCTTGAGACTTTTGAAGTATTTGCAAATTTATTACAATTTAAAATAAGAAATTGTCAGAATAGCTGGCAACAAAAGTAAGTACACAAGTTATAACAGTTGTATTTCGCTTAACCATGCAAAGCCACATGTCCTATTCATCGTTTTCATGTTTTTGTCTGCTTGACAGAAGCATAAAAATTTCAGTATCTTGTATTAGACCACTGTATGTTCACCATGGCACATCATGGCAAAGAACTCTCTGAGGATTTTAGAATTAGAATTGTTCCTTTTCACAAAGATGGCCTAGGCTATAAGAAGTTTGGTAACACCCTGAAACTGAGTTATAGTACAGTGACCAGGGTCATACAGAGATTTTCCAAGACGGTTTCCACTCGGAACAGCCCTCGCAAGGGTCCATCAAAGAAGCTGATTCTTTGTGCTGTGCATCGGGTGCAGAAGCTGGCTTCAAAAACAGAAACGGGTGCTGCCAGCATTGCTTTAGAGGTTGCGGAAAAATGGTCTCATCACAGATGGAAGCTCTTCTGAAGCTGGCTCGCAAGAAAGCTCACAAACAGTTTGCTGAAAATAACCGGTCCAAGAGCATGAAATACTGGAACCATGTCCTGTGATCTGCTGAGACTAAGATAAACTTGTTTGGCTCAGATGGTGTCCAGCATGTGTGGAGACGCCCTGGTGAGAAATACCATGAAAATTGCATCTTGCCACAGTCAAGCATGGTGGTTGAATCATCATGGTCTTTGGCTGCATGAGTGCTGCTGGTACTGGAAACCTGTATATCTGAATATCTGTTGGGCATCCTCAATGGGAGGTTGGAGAAGCGGCATGTGTCTAATATTAAGCAGCTCCGTGATGTCATTATGGAGGAGTGGAGGAGGATCCCAGCAACAACCTGTGCAGCTCTGGTGAATTCCATGCCTACGAAGATTAAGGCAGTGCTAGATAACAATGGTGTTCACATAAAATATTGACACTTTGGACACATTTTTGACATGTTCACTTAGGGTGAACTCACTTTTGTTGCCAGCTATTTTTACAATAATGTCTCTATTTTTAGTTATTTTTAGAGAACAGTAAATCTTTACTGCAATACAAGCTTCACATTGACTCCTGTAAAATGTATCCAATACTATACTGTTTCTTGAGAAGGTTTACTAAAATGGTTGCTGAAATGTGATGTGGTGTACTTACTTTTGTGAGGACATATATATATACACACATACATACATACATATAAAACATATACATATATACATACATATATACATAAATACATGTAGTTTTTGTTGATTTCTTGGGGAATTTTTATTCTAATCACCATAATTCTATTTTATCTTCTTCACTTCCAGGGATATCAAGGAGCGGAGAGGTTCACCACCTTTAAGGCCTGTATGAAGAAAGAGCTATCTGGAAAATAGTTTGAAGAAAAGAAAAGAAAAAAAAAAGCCTTATTTATACCTGTTATTATAGCCATATTTAGTGTTTGTAGCTATTCTCAGTGAAATCTAGTGATATTGTCTTTCCCAAAAAACAGGCTTGGTAGTATGATATTGCTTTTTGGATGTTTCAACAAAAGCACAGCAGGAAAGCACAATGTGTTTTTACCAAGACTTTGCCTAAGCATCCTGTTACTCTGCAATATTCATGTGCTGGTCAATTAACAGATACTAGACACCAGACAGACACTGGGCCAGTAAGAACAGCCATTGAATTAAGTTTTATGTTAAGATTCAAGAAAGGAATTAGTTGATGATTTTGCCTATTAAAATTGTATGTAGGATGTTAGCTGTTACATTAGGAATTGTGTAATTGAAAATTTACTATAGCTAGTTACCATTAGACTATACATTAGGCTATAGCTTGTAATCAATTTTTAATATTAATGGTTTAACCCTTTAACAGGCAATCAATGAAATACTCGCACAGAATCTTTTTATGTTCATTCTTACTAATTAAACCACATTTAGATTTTAATCCCCCCCCCCCCCCCCTAGCATAGGCATTATGGACAGCTGGCTGATTTGCCTGTTAAAAGTAACAGTGGAAGAGCCTATTAAATACAACAAATGAGCATTATGGTTTTACTTTACTTAAAATTCTATTGTACACTTTTTTTTTACATTTTAGCTTAACAAATTAACAAATAAGGAGTAGCTCAAGTGATATCAGTATGTGGTTTTCACATACTCTGTAAGTATCCAATATCTGAAAGAGCCCCCTTGTGAATTTATGTCAGAAACATCAATCTTAATCTCTTGAGATGAAGCAAAAAGTTCGAGCTGAAATTATGAACACTACATATTTTAATAATTATGATAGATGTGTCTAACTGCATGATTAAGATGCCTGTTAAATAGCTAAATACTTAAATGTTAGTGAAACTAGTGAAGAATACACTCAAAGTACCTCTAATATGATAAGCCATTGAATCAGATTAAGCCTTTACCTCCAGGATATCTGCCTAATACCTTTCCAGTGACACATTTGCAGAGCCCTTTAACATAAAATAAGAAAAAGATTAATATTTACATTTTACATACAACCATTAAAAACAGAAACATTTTTAAATATTTTATAAATACTGTATTTTATAACCTTGGTTTAACCTATTCAGGATTTTGCTCTTCAGGCCTTTTGCAGAAATGCAATATGTTTTCATTCAACAACCAAGGCAAAATCATGGTGGGTTTATGACTATATTTTTCTATGTAGTCTTCTATAATATGTCAGGACCTAGTATATTTATAATCAAAATATTTTCTGAAGCCAACATATACAATCAGGACTGTTTTATTGCTTGACTATGAAAACCAGGTTATAGTTAATCAGGACAATGCCATACTCCATGTAGAGGTGATGCTTATTCAATAAGAAGTCTGTGGGATCAAATCAAAAAAATTTGAAAAGCCAAAGTCAGCACTGATATCTGTGTATTAGCCTCTATCTGTCTTTTGTAAAAAAAACAAAAAACAAAAAAAAAACAAGACTACTGTAAAAGCATTAAAGAGTGTATTGTCATATGTAAACTGGCTGAATAAATAACCTACCCTATACCTTCAGCATGCGTGTCATTTTATGTTGTGGTTACTATATTATCTTGCTATAAGCTATGCTAGTTAAAGTTAAAGATTAATATGATTTCTGCTAAAAGTTGCCATGTTTACTGAGAAAAGTACATTTAAAGGTGAGTTTACACTAATCCTTTTAATAAAAACTGATAATACTGAATTGGCTGACCTTATATAGTATGTGTCTGCTGAGTCTTTATCCATTAAAGTTTCTTAGGGCTTTTGAATGCATTCAAACAAGAATCCCTGTGATTGTTAAGAACTGGAGTCCTGCAGATTCATTTTAGGCTGGATATTTTTTTAATGCACCAATTTAAATATTGCCTATAAAATAACCACATTTATGCAATTTAGAGGATTAAACAAAGGAAAACGTAAAGAAAAAAACATTTTTATCATATTTTTATTAAAGCACAGTTTCGATTAAAACGTGTCAGGAGACTGCATGGTATTTGGATGCATTAGCAGTTTTATTTAAAAGAACAAAGCAGACAACCAAAATGGTGATGCCAACTTAAAATGGTGATGCCAACAGAATACACTAGCCTAGGGCAAATTCACCAAAGAAAAGAGGAGCTATATTTCACACTGAACAGGAACCATGTCATAGACATTTCAAGGGATTGTTATGACTTATTTGTTTGTTTGTTTGTTTGTTTGTTTATTATTATTATTATTATTATTATTATGAATTTATTTATTCATTGTTCTTTTTTTTTTTACAAAACCTAATATAAAAATGTCAATATTTATTTTTAAGACAAAAGGGAATCCAAGATTATATTATATTATGCCAAACACTGCATAATATTAAGCTTTCAAGGGTAAACCTGTGGGCAGGTTTTTAGAGAAAAAAGTCAGTATGATGGGTACTAAATTGCATGAACCCATACACTGTACATGTTGAATTTTACATAAAATATTTTACATTGTGTACAAGAAGAAATATATGAGAGGTTCTTTTTATCTAGCTTTTTCCTAAACAGCTCACTCCAGCAAGAGAAGTGCTTTTGCTTAATTAGTGTTTATTTTCTGATTAATGATTTGCTGTTAAGCTTAATATTTTGCCATTTTGGGCTTGAGAGTATAGTATGAAATCTCACCTTCATTACACTCTCTAATACTTTCACTCAAGCTTTGCCAAACATCACCTTTAAGGAATGCAGCAGAATGATCAAATTTAAACTTAACCCTTAGTTACTCAGCAGAAATGATGTGACCATCAAATTTTTGTTAATTACTAAAATGATAAATATATATAAATAGAATTGGAAATGTAAATGCCAGTTAATGAGTCCACAGCTGTTGTATGTAACTTGTTGGCACTTCAGGAGCATAAGTCTCTTTGCTTCCTAACAACTGCTAAAGCCAAATAATCTTCTCTACACACTCACCACATTGCCTACATACTTTGAGTGAGCCTCTAACTGCTCAGATCAGCTTACACAACAGCATAGAATCTAATAAGGAGATCTTACATACCTTTCAGGTAATTAGTTTCTCTCTTCTAGACATGCAATTACATATTTATTTTAGTGTGTTTAAAATAAGGCAACATTTGAAAAGAGCATAGTTTACAGAACATTTTAATTTGCTATTGTACCTGCAGCTTATTATTTGGAATATAAGTATACAGTTCATCATAAATTAAAACCATCTTATTATTATTATTATTATTATTATTATTATTATTATTATTATTAAATATAAATTGCACTGGACAATTTTATTAAAGGTTGCTTAGTTTTTTTTGGGGGGGGGCTTTATAAATCTGTTATAATTCAGTCTACCATTGTGTTATTGTACAATTCAATGTGATCATAATTAAGATTGCATTAAATGGAATAGTGTCAAGAGTTTTAGGGTTCTGGATTTAATCCTAAACTTGGTTTACTCTTTGTATGGAATTGTCCATGTTCTCTATGTGTCCTCTTGGGTTTCCTACAGATTCCCTGGTGCTCACTTACCTTCAAATCCAGTAGGTTGATTGGCTATTCCAAATTATTCTATAGCTGTAAAAAAGTGTGGATATGTGTGTATGTGCATACCCGCTTTGTTTCTAAGTTTCTAAATAGGGTTAATGATTATTGAAAATTGCAATGGTGCCCTTTTGATGGGATTCTTAAACCTCCAAAAATGATGTTGCTTTGTTTTTTTTTAAACAGATGTGCTATAGAAAGAAACAACCACTTTGTGTACAGAACTATGTGTACAGTATATCTGTTTCAAAGTCAGTTGTCATCTTCCTGTCGAATCTCTAGATGCAGGTTTGCACATGCAGTTTTTAGAAACCTGTTGAGGATGCTTAGTTATTCCTCTGGGTTTCTTGGAACTGTGATCACTCCAGAAGTGGGTCATCAGCCTGCAGTTGGACCCCAAACACTATGGACTAAAACTTGTCCTGGTTTCCGAAAAGGGAGTCACTGGTGCAGAGCACTCCAAATAGACAGATTATGAATGCAGCACTAACAGAGACGGAGAATTACCTTACCAGGCTGGGAGTCTATATGGTGTTACATGCATATAGGGAATATTTGGCCAAAGCAAACAAACCCCTCAGTGTAAGATCATACTTCATAAGAAATATTTTAACTTCACTGTTTCTGTTACATAATCTTCATTTGTACCAATTATTCACTTCTAAAATGACTTTAAATTACATATTATTGAACTATGTACAGTCTTGGGTAAAGAAAATGGACCACGACCATAACAACGTAGTGCTTATGGTCTTAACAGCAAACTATTAGTGAGAAAGTGAGCAAGAACTCAACAATGCCCCTGTGCCACTATTTGCTTGTTTACATTTGCTGCAGTTAACATATTGGGAAAAGCAGGAAACAGGAAGATTTACCTATAGTCTTTTTGCACACAAAGTTGAAATCATGATAATGATCAAAATACTTGAGGTAAAACTAACACTAGAAAAACTAACACACATCGGGGTGTTCAACATTTCCCAGACACTCTTTCAAAATGGTACACTATTGTTTTTAATCACAAAAGAGACTAAATTCATAATTTGGTTATCTGACGGACCTGATGCAGCCCATAAATGGCCTGATAATAATCTCATAAACAGGATCAGGACTGATAGGAGTGGGAGAGATCCTTTGTGATTTCCTGACCAAGTGTATGTTGTTACTCTCTCTCTCTCTCTCTCTCTCTCTCTCTCTCTCTCTCTCTCTCTCTAAACATTACAGAGGTTCCAGTAAACCTGTAACTTTCTTCTCTTTAAATATGCGCAATTCATCCCAACGCCCAACGTCTTGATTTTCTTCAATTGGACACCACACTGTGCAGCTGAGGGTGGTTCCACAGGATCAGATCCATGAAGTTAATAAGCAACTCAAGAACTTTAAGGATGGATTTGGACTGTAATTTAATATAATAATGGCTTAGGACTGCAATTAGCAGTTTTATATGTAAGGAACCATCACTGAACAGCACACCTCAAAAATGGAAAACTATAATGAATGGATATTCTGTGACACCCAGATGAGGATGGTTTCCCTTTTGAGTCTGGTTCCTTTCCAAGTTTCTTTCTCATACCATCTCAGGGAGTTTTTCTCTGCCACAGTGAGCCACTGTTTCGTTCATTAGAGATATCAGAGATAAACCTATAGGCAGTATACTTAGAAATTCATATTTTATAATCTTTATTTCTGTAAATCTGTTTTGGTGCAGTGTCCATAGTTAAAAGTGCTATACAATTAAATCTGAATTTTAGAGAATATTTCAAGTTAAATTTATGTATTTTTTAAACTTTCGCTTTGGAATAGTTAGTAGATTTTCTTGCATCTTTTAGACATTGTTGTTTGGGGAAAAGTGAGTTTTTTTAAAAAGTTTTTTTGCGTCCAAAATCTGCATTACATGTGTATAGTGCAGTAGTAGGTCATTTTGGCTTTAGCCCGGTCTGGGCGTCATGGTAACTTGCCGATGAGGAGGCGGGGCAGTTACTGCTCGGCGTAAACGCGCGAGCGAGCGAGCGCGCACACACACACACACACACACACACACAAATATATATACACAGGACGAAATGATCGTGCGCGGGGCGGAAGGAAGCGGGCGCTTGTCCGCTATTTACGAGCCTCCGCGGTCTTGACGGATCGAAAGAGCTCGGCGTCTGGGTTTCTGGCATGCTCGGGTCAGCGAGCGGAGCTGAAACATGGCGCCGTCGGGCTCGCGCAGCGCCAAGCGGAAGTGCCAGCGAGTAGTGCACTGGATCCCCGTGCTGTTCGTGTGCGCGCTCGTGGCGTGGTCCTACTACGCGTATGTGCTACAGCTCTGCGTAGGTAAGGGCGGATCGCACGTTGGAGAACTCGGTGAACCCGGACCGTGCGTGTTAGGAGACGCGTGTCTCGTGCTCTTGGAGCTTCAGTCAGTCATTGCGTTTAGTAACGAGCAACCTGAACACGTTGTTACAAGTGCATTTACTTGAAGGTTAGTCGGCAGGACATGGAGATGTTCATAGACTGAGTAGGAAAATAGCCCGAGAGCTTGTATGGGATTATGAATGGGTGAGGGAGCTAAAGCGCTGAGACAGTCACACTCCTACAAAAGGAGATTAGTTGGTATTTTAACAATGCTCATTTATAATTTGTTTGTTTTTGTGTTTACCCAGAAATGTAATTCTTGATCCTAATCTGTGGTCATTATTAAAAGCACAGTTCTTGTGTGTGTGTGTGTTTAAATGAAACATAAATGTAATTTTCACAATGTATGTATTTTCGCTGTTGCATTGGCCACCTCAGTGTATCCTCAGTTGTAATTGTGCTAGAGATGTCACAAGTTCATCAGATAATTGAGGTCAGTGTTAATTCCAATCTGGTTTCTCTTAAGAGAGATCCTGAACAATTGCTTTCAAGCACCAAAGCTTTTGGTTCAGTGTGGAACAGCGAGAGAAATGTCCCTGGCTAGAATGTGGAGAAATGAAGGGTAAGTTTGACAGAGGTACATGGGAGGCTGAGAGTAACTGCTTCGGTTGTGTGACACCAGCATTAATCTGACCAACAGACAGTCTATATTAATAGTCTTTTTTGCCATTTAACCTCACTGTGGCCCCAGGACAGAATACATTCAACAATCATAGAGGCATTAAAATCACCAGTCTACAAGGGGTATTACAGGTGCTTTGGGATGTTGTTCCAGTTGAATTCAAGATTAGACTAATGACTGACTGTAATGCCTACCTACTAGTAAGTTTTAGTGTAAATTACTACAAATAAATACATATTTTTGGTTCTGAATGTCCTCTCTTTGAGTGTTACTATCGAGCAGAAGGTAGAGGCTGACTCATCCTTGAGACAGCATGTGGCAACAGATACAACAGAACTTTTTATGACCATGTGATCAGCTGATTAAATGTCTCAGTGCTAATCTCATTGCCTGGCTGTCATAACACAGAACTAATCTAATGCTTGACCTATTTTTTTTTGTTTTGATTTGCCCTGGGAAGCATTGGGTAAAATATATATATTTTTGCCTTTTTTTTTCTTAAATCCACATTATTTTTGCCCCTGTCATAGGCCATCATTTCATCAGGTCTTCATTTTTTCATTTAGTTTTTTCATTTCATACAGTTTAGATTTCAACTACTTTATTTTTGCAGCTGATATGCATTAAACAGTTGGTGTTTCACACATAATGTACACACGACTGATTCTGAGCATCTTGAAGACCTTTTTCTCAAACAGTAAATATTCTATCTGATAATACTTGAGGAATTTCTTTATTTAGCATATTGACTCCTAATGCTTAGCTGCATTTCCAGCCTATTGGTCCAAACTAATATTATACAGATCTCCTAACCATGATATATGCATAATTATACACTCACTGGCCACTTTATTAGGTACACCTTACTAGTACTGGGTTGGACCCCCTTTTTACCTTCAGAACTGCCTTAATCCTTCCTGGCATAGATTTAACAAGGTACTGGAAACATTCCTCAGAGATTTTGGTCCATATTGACATGATAGCATCACGCAGTTGCTGCAGATTTGTCGGCTGCACATCCATAATGCTAATCTCCCGTTCCACCACATCCCAAAGGTGCTCTATTGGATTGAGATCTGGTGACTGTGGAGGTCATTTGAGTACAGTGAACTCATTGTCATGTTCAAGAAACCAGTCTGAGATGATTCGCGCTTTATGACATGGCGCGTTATCCTGCTGGAAGTAGCCATCAGAAGATGGGTACACTGTGGTCATAAAGGGATGGACATGGCCAGCAACAATACTCAGGTAGGCTGTGGCGTTGACACGATGCTCAATTTGTACTAATGGGCCCAAAGTCTGCCAAGAAAATATCCCCCACACCATTACACCACCACCACCGTTGATGCAAGGCATGATGGATCCTTGCTTTCATGTTGTTGATGCCAAATTCTGACCCTACCATCCGAATGTTGCAGCAGAAATCAAAGCTCATCAGACCAGGCAACGTTTTTCCAATCTTCTATTGTACAATTTTGGTGAGCCTGTGCGAATTGTAGCCTCAGTTTCCTGTTTTTAGCTGTCAGGAGTGGCACCCGGTGTGTCTTCTGCTGCTGTAGCCCATCCGCCTCAGGGTTCGACATGTTGTGCGTTCAGAGATGCTCTTCTGCATACCTCGGTTGTAACAAGTGGTTATTTATGTTACTGTTGCCTTTCTATCAGCTTGAACCAGTCTGGCCATTCTCCTCTGACCTCTGGCATCAACAAGGCATTTGAGCCCACAGAACTGCCGCTCATTGGATATTTTCTCTTTTTCGGACCATTCTCTGTAAACCCTAGAGATGGTTGTGCGTGAAAATCCCAGTAGATCAGCAGTTTCTGAAATACTCAGACCAGCCTGTCTGGCACCAACAACCATGCCACGTTCAAAGTCACTTAAATCACCTTTCTTCGCCATTCTGACGCTCAGTTTGAACTGCAGCAGATCATCTTGACCATGTCTACATGCCTAAATGCATTGAGTTGCTGCCATGTGATTGGTTGATTAGAAATTTGCGTTAACGAGCAGTTGGACAGGTGTACCTAATAAAGTGGCCAGTGAGTGTATATGGTCTGTTTTACCATAAGACATTGTGGCTGATTTTAACTGATGTAAAGGGGAGAAACTTGCTCTATATATTTTGAGGCTGCTGAAAGTATCACCACTTATGACACTCATATTGAAAAATGCATTGTTTGACTTACTACATTGGTGATTAAATGGTTAAAAGAGACATGCAAAGTGCAAAATAAATGTGAATTAATAAAGAAAAAAATGTAGATATCATCATCTGCTTTGCTATTGTCCAGAGTGAGCAGAAAATGGGAGTGTGCTAATCTTAGGAGCTTCTCCGACAGACAGACGTACTGACTGCTAATGCAGCAATTTGTCAGCTTCCTTACAATAACAGTTATTAGCTAGCTCATGGTGTAATTAATGCTTTACCATGCAGCTTTTTTTCTTTTGCTATGTATCTATGCCACCAACAAAATTTAAAGAAGCAATGCTTTCTTATAATAGATTCATAAAAATGTGTTTTTTTGTGGATGAAAAATACCTATGCAGTCATTTGTACACTCAGGCATAGTGTCAGTGTTTAATCTATGTATTGGATAAATTGCAATATGATTAGACTATAACGTATAACAAAACAATTTTTATGTTTTATAGAGAACACAAGTCAAAGTACAATAAAGTTCAACCAGACACTGTCAAATAAATGACATTCAATCCTCTCTAAAATATTAAAACGACGAAGCCAGTTTTTTTGTATTTGCTAAACACCGAAGACTTTTGGGAATGAGATCACTAGTTGAATATGAAAGAGTCAGAATACAGAGATAAAAATGTCAGCTTTCGTTTACATCTAGATTATGATATTAAAAAACTACTTGTAGTGTCCAGATAAAGACAAAAAACACTGGTGTACTAATGAAGACATGGAACAGGATGGCAAAGGAAAACAGCAGCAGCTGATGACACAAACATCATTAGAGCTCTGAAAAAAGAAAGCACTCATTAGCATCACCAATTCGAGAGCAGAAATAAAGAAGCCATATCACAAGATGTAATCCACTTATCAGCAGTAAGAGTCAGATAGCCATTTTGAAACTGCAAATAATTCAGGAATGAACCAAAAAGGTTTTGGAACCAAGACTTTCCTCTATCAAAGTAAAAAAAACTCTAGTGAAGAAGGAAAAAATCTGCTCATCCAATACAACCATACAAGCTCATAAGTAAAGCATAATATAAGTCAAGTCATAGCTTGGTTACTTCTTGAATGGGCTCACTAATCTTTATTGATGACGTAACTCATGATAGAAGTAGCAGAATTATTTCAGAAGTCTGCTAAAAATCCAGTCTGCCAATTTATAGAGAAATGAAAAGATATAAATGGGAGGACCAAATCACACTGCCAACAGCACGGCTTCATCAGGAGAAAAAGAGGACGTTTCAGTCTGGCCAAGTACATATGACACATTTCAAGAGATTCAAAAGTTATGTTCAAAAGCCAACCTCTAACAGCTCTTGGAGTCTGTTGTGTTCACCCAATTAAAATTTTGTTTAAAGGGCAAAGATTTGTCGCTGTTTTTACAACGTTCTGTGATACCAGAGTGTTAATGTTCGAACATTTGAAATAATTACTCTGTCAATACATGCATTTCACCATGACTGTGCAAAAGTAAAGTTAACACCAGTGAGGAAAAGGCCTGTGTGTGTGCTGCACATTTAGTTTAATCAGCAGCTCACCTCTGTGTAATGTAGGTTCCAGCATCAGCAACTGCTGCAGCTGTACTGCATCTGCTACTGTTTTCTGATAGTCTACATACATCGTCATGCTGTTTAATTTTATATTTAGTTCACATCTCTGAATAATCCCTCGACAGAGCTTTTACAGTGTATCTTATGTTGCTTTAAATAATGTGCTTATGATGTTGGATTTTACTTATAGATTCTTGTACATTACTGTTTACCCAGAGAGCATGAAAAGAGGGCAGAGAAATGATCAATTTCAAGAATACAAGCTAATTAATAATATAGCTACATAACTAGACACCATCAGCCAAAAACGCTTACAATATTGTTAAATAAACCACATAATGGGACTAAAGTTTTCTTTGTTTTTTTTTCTTTATACAGAAACAATTGAAAACATGGGGGAGAAAGGTAAGTGGCCATTATAAAAAAAAAAAAATTATAATAATAATAATAATGAGATTACCAATCTTTTTCGTTAGGAAAGAAAGAAAAAGTCTTAGTCAAAGACTCAAAAATGCACTGCAACACTTTAAACACGTCAAAAAACGTCAAACAATGCAAAAAAAAAAAAAAAATTGAACCAACTAGAAATATGAATATAGTAAAATCTGTAGCATCTTCTATTAAAAGTTACATTAAACAAAATATAAGGTCATTCAGCTATTTTATCAACATTATAACTTATTTGAAGATTGTATCTATTGTAGTTAATCTTGTTTTATTAGCAGATAATTTAGCTTCTTTTAAAATCTTTTAATAGAACAAGACTCAAGTTTGAATAAATAGAAATGAAATAAATTCTTATATTATTATTATTATTATTATTATTATTATTATTAATATTATTTAATATTTCATATAATGAGTTTGATTAATCTTATATTTGATTTATTGTAATCTTAGGACATACTAGATAAATGTCACTTTATTTACATTTGCATTTTTAGCTTGGAGTTTGTTAAAAACACAATCTGTATTGTCACAATCTTACAATCTGTATTAGCTATTAAAAAATATAAATATTACTGTTATTTTCATTTGAGTTCTTTATAAAGTATTTCACTTTATCTCATTTATGTGAAACATCATTTAGTATCATAAAACTATATATGTATGTTACTAGTACTAACTTATTAGTATTTATTATATATGAATGAATGAGTTTAATGTCTGAAAGGTGCGTATGATTTTTGTATTTCAGTAGTTTACCTTGTGGCGTATCATGTCTCCTTCATCATGTTTGTATGGTCATACTGGCAAACCATCTTTACTAAACCAATGAACCCACTTAAAGAGGTATGTAATTTTCCAGCACTGATGTCATTTTTCAACTTCCTATGTGAATGAATATCTGGATATTATATTTTGGAAAGCAATACAACTTATTAGGGATGCAGCTATCGATTACTTTTGTCATTGAGCATTCTCCCAATTAGTCCATTGATTAATTAAGTAATCGGATAAGAAGTGCTTTTTCTTCATTAAAGAGCAATAATAAATATGGAAGAGAAAATAAGTGCGGGACTCTTAAAATAAACAAGTAATTTGTTTCCTTTTTAAAATATCAAAATAATTATTGCTGAAATTGCAATCAGTAAAAACTAAACCTATTTGGTGCTTTTAACTGCTATATTATTTAAAAAATGCAAATACAACAATATATATATATAATAATAAAAAAATTACTACTGTATGGTGTTTCTTAATGTTTTAGTTTAAAATCATCTCAAACTTTGGAAAATGTTGTGTTCTTTGCCCTGAATCGCCCCTCGCTGTTTTCTCCCCGTCCCTCCATTTTTTATTCTGCAGCATCTTCTGTGTTACCTGCCTTTGGGTCTCATTTATAAACGTGGCATACAGATGTTTTTAGCCCCGTTTTGTGCGTATGTCACTTTCCATGCAATGGTTGTGATTTTATAAAAAAAAACTAATCCGGGAGAAACTGTGTACTTGTATGTCAACTCTGAGCCCCACATACACAGAAGGCAAGTAGGGAAGTTGGCAACACAGGTAGCGCGCACAAAAATTGGGTGGATAGTGGCATACGCACAAAACGGGGCTGAAAAAAGTGCGTACGATACATTCTGCAAAAGGATTTGTGCTCTATATGTCTTGCCAATTCTCCATCCTTTATAATTAAGACCCCAGAGCACTCCAGAGTGTAGCTGGTGGTGCGTTAGTAAATAAGTACTCCGTGTGTTGTTAAATGGACTAAATGAAGCATTGAGGCAAACAATTTGTCTCGTTTTTTTTGTACTAAAATTTTGTACTAAAATTACTCGAGTGTACTAAAAGAATCGTTTCAGCCCTCATAAACAACTCCTATACCACTGAAATTGCTATAAGGTTCCATACACAATCCATCTGATGTGCAGGAAAGGGTCCTTTCTGTACTGTGCAGTTTTCTAATTATGAAATAATATTTCATTTAATTTGACACCAAAATCACTATGTATCTGTGTAGATCACACTCTTAATAGAAAACAGAGTGTTGTGTTTTTGTCTGGTCTGCTCAGTTCCACTTGTCACCCACTGACAAAGAACTGCTGAAGCAGGAGGATCGCGCTGAATCTCAACAAGAGATTCTGAAAAGAATAGCCAAGGATTTACCCATATCCACTCGCACAACGTCTGGAGGTGAGCTGTCATTGCGAGTCTTTCTTACTGCCAGGTGAACTGTGACCAAGAAATATTCTACAGATGCAAGCCAAACAACAATGCACATATTTGTTTCCAGTTGTCTTAAGCGAATAAACATTAGTCATTGTGTAGAACAATTGCCTCCACAGGTATTCGCTACTGTGACCGGTGCCATCTAGTAAAACCTGACAGATGTCACCACTGTTCAGTCTGTGATAAGTATGATTTTCATTTAATATAATAATTCTGAGTGAGAATTTACATATTTTGCTAGTATATATCTTCAAAAATTTTGCTTAATACTTTTTCACAGGTGCATCTTGAAGATGGATCACCACTGTCCATGGTATGTGGTAAATTATGATCTCAAACACAGAAGAACATACTAGGGTGAAAAAAAAATTAAGGAAAGTAAAAAGAATGGTGCAGTAACATAATTGTAGAAATAGTTTAGCAATATCACAAGAGAACAGCGATTCAAAATATAATATTACGTAAGTGAAATTTTGGATATAGTTTTGCTAAATTTCTTTTGTTATTTTTTGCATTGCTAGAGGAAATGAGATCCCAAAGAATTGCCATATAACTTGCAGCACATTGACTCGGCTAACTAGACCACATTTATTTGAACATTCCTGTTAAAGCTGTAAAATGCTCCTCTCTCATCTTCATGTAATGAGCAGTACAAAAGTATTAATATTTAGTACAGTATATAATACCGTATAATATTTTTTACATGGAAAAGAAGCAGAGTGATACATGTCCCAGGTTATAGGAAAATAAGTGCTTTTGGAATGCTGCTTAACCAAACAGTTTAGTGGACTGGAACTAATTGTTGTACAAAACAGTAATACGCTTTGTCTCACCAAAAATGAAATACAATCTCAATGTGCTTGACTTTAAACTTGCCTATTAAATACTCAAATTAAACAAATGCTTGTTTTGTTTATACATTAAAATTAAGTCACATTTGTTTGTGTGTAAATAAAAAAAAAAATCTGTCTTCTGGCAGGGTGAATAACTGCGTGGGCTTTTCCAACTACAAGTTTTTTACACTTTTTCTCGCATACTCTCTGCTGTACTGCCTGTTTATCACTGCAACAGACCTGCAGTACTTTATCCAGTTTTGGACTGTAAGTATAAGTGATTTCTTCAAGATGTCATTCGGTTGAATAAGTAGCGTAGGTAGCATGGTCTTTTGAAATCTTTAAAAGCAGTGGTCTTTTATTATTTGCTCTTAATTTATAATATTTCAGGGAGGTGGTGTGCAGAACACTTAGCATTGGTTTAGTGTTTGTTAATGCTTGCTTTGATCTTCATACATTTTTCTCCAAGGTGGACGGTAAAACACACGAGCGACTTAAAGCATACTGGGTAGGAATTCCTTGGTCAGACAGTAACTGACTGATGTATAATGATTAATTAATAAGCTTCTAATAGCTACAGAGCCCTGTAGTGGCCTTGGCTGCAGAACATTTAGAGAAGTGTAGAGTTACTAGTCGACCACTAGTATTATTAGTCACCATAAACTGCTGTTGGGTGATGATATAAGAAACATGCTCTTCAGTTTCCTTTCTATTCCAGTTTCCTAAATCCATTAGTTATGGTATGTGCTAAAATTGGGATTCTTTTTTTTTTTTTTTTTTATGGTGTCATGTGTTTTCTCAGAATGGCCTTCCAGACACACAAGCCAAATTCCATATTATGTTCCTGTTCTTTGCCGCCTCCATGTTCTCAGTCAGTTTGGCTTCACTGTTTGCTTATCACTGCTGGCTAATTTGCAAAAATAGATCCACCCTCGGTAAGTGACCTTAAACATTAAGATATTACATAATTGAAATTTAATAATAATTGTATATATAATATATACACAGTATCTCATAAAAGTAAGTACACTCCTCACATTTCAGCAACCATTTTATTATATCGCAGTCCAGATTTACTGTCCTATAAAAATAACTTACAGCCATTATTGTCAAAATAGCTGGCAACAAAGGTGAGTACAGCCTAAGTGATAGCAGCTGTATGACATTTAACCATATTGTCCTTTTTTCTATAATTGTTTTACCTTACTATCTGCTGAAGTCTACATAGCCGTAATGTTTATCCGGTTTATCATGTGTGATAAAATGTAAACTGTTTGTTAGCTATTTTCCTGGTTAGTAATACAGTAGATACTTTACTTCTATGCAAAGACTAAATGGGTTGAAACAATCGGTTTAGAAGCATTTTAGCTTCATCTTAATTAGGGCTTTAATAGTACATTAGGTAGATTAGGGCTGTCAAAATTAATGTGTTAAAGTAATTTCATTTAAACGGCACAAATTTTATATTTTAATGTGCGATTAATGCAGCACACACTTCTGTTTGACCGCTTTTATTAAGAATATAAATAAATAAATATAAAAGAGGACAAATTAAAACTTTTAATGCAACACACATTCATTTACAACAGGGTTTTTCAACTGGTTCTGTGCCAGGGACCACCATTCTGACTAACAAGTAGTCCGGGCCATAAGGGGTTGTGTATCATACATATGCCTCCTGACAGAGTCTGTGGACATCTCTATGAAATTTCAATTCACCAAAACTATCAAGCGTCTATTCAATAAAACCTGAATATTGTGTTTTCTTAACTCCGAGATGCTGGTCTATTTCGCGCACAAGATGAATGTGTACGTATATGACGCAAAACACAACGTTAGCAAAGCATAGGCCTGATAGGTGCAAAGCTAGCCTATCCTGTGTCAGTTTGAATATTTGAGATATTTTCATTAAATTCAGTTTTCCCACTAATGTGTTATATTCTGGAAATGTTTGGAAAAATAAATTATGGAAAAAGGGATTTTAATAGTGAAATTATGTAGGCTGTCACGGACCACATGCAATGCCACCGCGGGCCACCGGTTAAAAACCCCAGATTTACAAAATCCTTTCTTTACTCACATAAAAAACCCATAATTTTTAATCATTCAATATTATTTTTTTTGCTGATGCTCCATCTCTAATCAAGCACCAAAATCCCCCATGATTCTTCTTTAACTTCTTTATTAGTGGATCGCATTTTTAAGTAGAGCATAACCAATATTTACTGTGATAATGGATCATGACCTTATATTCAAAACACAAAAAAACCTCTATTGTGCACACATCCGGTAATTAAAACATAGCAAACATAGCAAAAGTTCTGTTTGGTGTCCTGATGATTTACGTAATTTAAAACTTAATTACTTTAAAAGATTTCCAAGAACAATTTATACGTCATGCTCTATGTTGAGTATGGTTTTACTAATAATAAACATACATTTGTATAAAGCAGCCTTATTTGTCCATGCCATGTTGATTGAAGTATTAAAAACTTGAAAAGTAATTTAAGGTACATTTAGAACAGACGAAAAGGTGCGATTAAGTTGCGATTAATTGAGTTAACTCATGACAATCATGCGATTAAATCACAATTAAATATTGTAATATATTAACAGCCATAACAAGGATATTTTCATAATTTTAGGACTAATTGTCTGCTCAGATTACTGTGTGTAAAAGAATGTTAACCTTAAACACATTTTTTTTTTTTTTTTTTTAAATACTGTTTTTTAGCAGTTTGGATGAAGTCTTAAGTTGCAGCTATATGCTTGGAAAGAAATAATGCAGTGTTTGAATGTTTGTGTATTGAAGTTCCTCACTTAGGTTATATTGAACATCTTAGATATTTATCTTTAGACTGCAATATATTTCCTGTCACTGTGAATTAGGAAGTGATCACATTTTTTGTGCAACACACTTGAGCTTCCTGGGCCACAGTTTTTTTTTTTTTTTAGGAAACAGTGATTGGTTTTCAGGACTGCACTTTAACTGGAGAAGCCGAAAGAAATACATACATACATACATACATACTTGTTTCTGAAAAAGGCTTTTGACACATGACCAAACATAACACCATGAAAACAGTTTTAAAGGCATGAAAATGCAAAATCCTCAAAATCAGTTTGACATGGATTATAGAGTTGTGTAGAAAAGACATTTAATATGCATCCTTAGAGATTTTAAGCATGCCAGAAAGGATTACCTTTCTGATCTCAGAACACACAGAATTGTGCTTTTAGGTTTCCCCCAGTGGTAAGAGGAGGTCAATAAGTGCATATTAAATATCAGTATTAAGAGACAGCTGCTGTTGCAAAGTTAAAATCAAGGGTAAAGTAAAAAAGTACTTTTACAGGTCTTGCCTTACATGTATATAATAGAGTCAACGATGTCTGATATTTTGTGTTGTAAAGATAATGATACATGTTAAAGCTATTCATTCACATTTATTATTCATATTAAAGGGAATTTTTCCCCAAAATAACTTCCATCCACAGAGGTCTTTCGTGCACCTGCCTTCCTTCATGGAGCTGACAAAAATGGCTTCAGTCTTGGAATAAGCAAGAATGTCCGCCAAGTCTTTGGGGATGAAAAGAAATATTGGCTTCTGCCTGTTTTTTCCAGGTATCTTAGCTTGCCTGCTATTATTGCACGGACAAGTATCAGGAAGATTTTTTAATCAAATTTGAGTTCCTTCTTATGATTTTAGCCAAGGTGATGGATGTGCATTTCCCACATGCCTTGTGAACCCTGACCCAGAGCAGCCTGCCTCACCATCTGGACATGCTGTCAAAAGGTTTGTGTCTTGTATAAATGATCAAGCTCAGTGCGCTGGTACAAAAAGTTTATTTAGTTTTATTTAGATCTTAAACAAGACAAAGCAAGCTCTTTAGGTTGTGTAGTCTTCAAGTCCCCAATTTGCACTCTTATTTACATTGTTTTTATGACATTCACAACCATAATATTCCATAATCATATTTGTTGATTGCTAGTGATGGAGAATCTCATCAGTTTCCTGCTCAACCTCTGCGAGAATCTAAAAGCCGACTGCTGAGCAATGGACAGACCTGTCCTGAGAGTGATGAAACAGAACAACAAGACAGAGAAGGTGGGTTTTTAATTTTGTATACATTTTTCTATGTACATAGGATAAGGGGAAGTTGCTGGTGTTCAGATGTACTACAAGCAACTGAAGTATGAATAACACAAACCAATAAAGCTGGCTTTAAAGTTGTAGTTAAATAATAGTTCAAAACTCCATCAGCAAAAATTTATATCTTAACAAAAGACACTTTTTAGTTTAGTTTTAAAATAGTGGTCTCTTTTGCAGCTTCTACTTTGTGAAGCCTCTTTTAAAGTGCCAAGCTTTTTCTTTTAATGTCTAACAAGGTTTGATGCCTTATTTAGATCTGTTAAACAGCTTGCAATATGGAAACTTCCATTTGACACCAAGTAATTTCCAAGTGATACATAATTTTTTTGTACATGTGTTTTATTTTGTTGCCATGTTAGGTTGTGTTAAAGCTTCAAAAAGTGTACGCTTTGTGTGTGACCTGGGTGTTACTTGTGAAGACTGCATTTGTTGTTAAAACGGATAAACCAACCTAAATACTAAAGTGTGGTGTTTCAGAGAAAATCAAACCTTTTTGATGCTGAATAACGAGGGAAAATCTACCAGAGCCATTGCACAAGCATTGGGCTTCGTTGATGCAACAGTATTTGTCATGTTCTAAGAAAGCAAAAGGACTGGCAAGGACCAAAACAGCAGAATTGCTGTTTTGATTACAGAATTGTGAGAACATTGAACATTGTGAGAGCTGTAAGGAAACCCTAATAAACAAGTCATTGCTCACCAACATCCTCCACAAGGCAGGTGTTCAGGCAGAAGAGGAACAATGTTCTGATGTTGAAATTGTCTTGGTATAAAAATTAGAATATAAAAGCTGAAATTCGGTTTTGTTCCTTTATTTAGCTTGCATTGATGTATTAGATATGATATATTTTTTAAATAAACATTTGAATGTAGGGCTGCAACTATGATTATTTTAAATGAGCAAATTCCCTCATGCTGTTTCTTTCTGTAAAAAAACACACACACACACACAAAAAAAATACAAGCATTTGATTATGCAAAGTGTAAATTGTGTAAATCAACATTTGTGTTGTTTTTAATGATGATTGCAAATGGCAAGTTGACAACAATTTTAAAAAGAAAATACACAGTCATTTTATTAGTTGTGAAGATATAAGCATCTGGAATTTAATTAATTAAATTTTGTATAAAAATTAAATGATATATGCATAAATTGAATATACAAACATTGAAAACAAGCATCCGAACACAGTAAAGCCGCAGTAAATCATGTTTGAAAACAGATAAGTTACTGTTGTAGTAAACAAAAATTATAAAAAGACAATGGAAGCAAGCTAACATGCTTGAGTAAAAAACAAAGGGAAAAAAGTTGCATTGGTGTTCAAATTTATAATCATTCTCTGAAAACCAAAACAGTGACTAAAAATGTAATTGTTTACTGCTGCTGTTATTTGCTGCTTTTAGATTTACTGTTTGTTCGCACCGGTTTAATTGAATCCATCACTTTGTCACGAGCGAGCCGATTGCGCAACCTGATGCTCACGACAGAACAGATCCAGTGCGACTGTCCTGAAGTTTCTGAACAAAACAGTTTACACAATAACACTTCATTAAACTACACCATTTTCACATGAGGATTATACAGTTTCTGCTCACCGTGCTGAAGTTTCGCCTTCATCCGTGACACTGGTGTTTTCTTTTTGTCGTCACACAAAACCATAACTTAAACAGCCTAAATAATCTATAATGGCATTCATTGACAACAAATTTCATTATCGATTATTATCAATTTTATCCATTAGTTGTTGCAGCCCTATTTGAATTTGTAGCATATAATACAAACCAGCTGGCACAAAAAAACAATTCCAAGAAATGTTCAAGCTACAGGCTTTACCCAAGGATACATAAGAGTGGTTTTATTTTGAAACAAAGTGTATTTTGTCATCAGCCTTCTCATATGATTTGGTGTTTTGATACATGTAGTACATGTGATGTTTGTAAACTGTGGTATTTCTAGGCTAATCAGCTGGTCTTATGACTGATTACACATTAGAAACCCAGCAGACTCTGGTGTAGAAAACAATTAATGCATCTTTTGTTTTCTCAGTGTTTTTCATGTCAATTTGAACAGGAACAAGCAACCCTGCCATGAGTATAGAGAAAGAAACATAATTTTGTCACAGTGCTGACTCGTTTAAGGAAACAAGGTTTGTATATGTATGTTTTTTTATACTGTATGAAACATGATTGAACATTTGTTACAAAATGTGAAATAAAAAAATATTTCAGAGAATATATTAGAATGATAATGCCAAACTAATGGAACTTTATCATTTAGAAAATGCTGTAGATGTGATTTATTTATTTATTATTTTATTTATTATTATTTAATACAGTCATTAGTCCCAATTATAGTAGGTATACTACTTAGTGAAAAGCAGAAATAAATATTTACATTAGTTTTTGGTACATGCCTTTTTTTGTATTAAAGACCATGTGCATTCAGGCTGGCACAGGGTCCACAACTTTGTGCAAAGCTTTATGATCCATTTAATTCAACTGCATCAAAGTTAAGTCTAAATACACTCTTCAGTAGAAGAGAATATACATGAGGAAAATCTCACCTTTTTTCACGAAACCGATGACATGGTCAATATCACACGTTTGCATATATCTAAATATGGGTGTACCTAGCTCAGCAGTCCAAATGAACTTTTTCGATTGCTCCAGAGTCCAATCTTTATTCTCCCTAGCAAACTGAAGTGCTTTTTCTGATTAGCCTTAATTATAAGTGGATTTCTTAAGGCTACACAGCTGTTTAGTCTCAATTCTTTGAGTTGTATTTTTATTGTGTGTGTGTGTGTGTTTGTGGACATGCTCTTACTTTCACTATTAAACATAACTGATTTGTACTCTTTTTATTGATTTTAATGAATGTTTAAATGATATACGACTGCAAAAAAAAAGAATTCTGACCACATTAATTCCTTGAAGGAGATGGTTCACCACTATCCTTCCAGATTTTGAAAATGTGTTGAACAGATTTGAACCCACTTTTTGTAGTTTCAGCAATCTTCTTAATTGTTTTCTTAGCTTGATGCAGGCCAGTAAGATGATAGTGCATGGCATCTTCTCTATGAACATTGAATATATCTTCTGACATGATGGTTAAAGAAATAAGAAGCTACTCACTGTTAAAAAAAAGTAAACAGATTTTTAGAGTAGTATCAGCTTTTCTGACCCTACTGTACATTTGTGGTGTTTCTCACATCATCAGATCCCTGTGTGGTCCTGTGCGTTTTCTGTGGAAGAATGAAGAAACATCCTTGTGGTGCAGGGAGGCTTCGGTTGCAGGAAACGGCCACTATCCAGCGGATTTCTATGTAATTGCTTAAGCAGTTACTGTTCAGTGTTACTAGAGAATCTACATTCATTAGGACTGTTAAGGACTGTGTAGACTTTGTGTATACGGTGCCTAAAAATGCACAGACAAAGGTGGATGACATCAAATAATCAAGTGATTATTTACAGCTAATGCCTTGTTTATACCTTATGAACCCGTTTGAGGCAAACTTTTAATATGAATTTGGGAGGCAAATTTGTGTGGTTTTGTGCATGTTGTGTGATACATATGAATGTTATGTTACAAATCTGAAAGTTATGAAAGAAAACTGAAAGAAAAAAAAACACTATGTAGCAAAGTTTCATCAAATGGCACTCTGTTTTTATGCTTTAATTTTTTGCATGTTTAAGCAGATTCTTTTTGTTATGATGTACACATTATAATGATAACTTGTTTCATTAGCCCGGTGCTGTATGTCACTCAGTATATACGATTTTCTGTCCTAATTCTTTGTAGAGAAAATTTTGCCGGGTTGAAATATGGATATAAGCATTAAAATGTATTGTGATAAGTCACATATTGTAAGATGAACACACTCTATATGTTTGCAAGGCCAGAAGGACAGTTTTAAAATCCAAACTACTGAAGGAAATGAAGTAGCCACGAGAAACAATGAAATGCTTTTGCCCTCATAAGCACAGAATGAGAAAGATTTTAGTTCTTTTGCACTTCACATCTGTTAATATGTGAATATGTTTAAAGCTGCTTGCACTTTTTTGGTAATTTAATTAAAAGTGCAATGCATTAAGAAAATGTTTAGAAAATATACTGTTGTGTTGGTCTGTTGTGATTTACTGAAAATGATTAAAAAAAAATGGTTTTATTTAGAAAAAACACCAAAAATAAGGCCTGATGCATTAAGATATAAACATTTATAAGATTGTATATACAAAACCGTATGTAGTTATGCGTACACCATTTTATAATCTGTTTATAGGATTACCACATCATACAAAAAAAAAATCCTTTGTGAGGTTTTGGACAAATGGCACCAAAACTTATTCAAAAGAACAGTGTGTCTATTGTGAAAGAGGTCCACCATGCACGAAAAATTACTCTTTTTTGTGTCTATAGATCACATTCTGCACATATAGTGCCCTCCAAAATTATTGGCACCTTTTATTTAAATTTTTTTGTCTGACACAAGGAACACTGTGTTCGTTCTCAGAAATATACATAGCAAAAACGTATTGATACCTCTATTGAATATGTGTATGTATGCAAATAATATTGTTATAGATGGAAAATGTTTCAAAATATATGAGGTTGCATGCTGGTCAAATTTATTTTTTTTAACAGACCGAGGATCATTGCAGTGTATAACCATATTCTAGATTTAAAAAAATACATAAGCAATTTTTAAAAAGGCTGGAAAAATTGAAGCCCATTAACAGAGTACCTGTCCACACTGAGGAGGAGGAAGTTTTCCAATTTCACAATTTTGTTGTTTTTGTGATGTCACGTACCCTGTGTTAAATGTCACTTTCATAACAACAAGCTATTTGGAATCACTGGATTAAAGCTTTTATTCCCCTAAGAGCATCTCAAACAATGTATCTCAAATTCTTTAACATTAGAACCCATCATATGCTGAGGGCAGATGGAGGCCTTCCTCTGTGTAGTTAATGTTAATGCCGCTGTTGCTCATGATGCTGCTGACCAGTATGGGACCCAAAGAGTCATATTTGTTAGACACTCAGCTTGAAGGTCAGGTTTCACAATAAAAATAATTTTCAGCTCCAATTATGAATGCCTTTGCCTGGAGCTTCAGACTTGGCTTGAGAGCTTTCAGCAAAATGACTAGCCATTCAGATTACATCATATTTCCAAATCGATAAAACTACATAATGAAACACATTAGTGTTTTATACACTTTGACCACCATGCTTGAACAGTAGTCAGAAATTGAACAGGAACACTTATGTGCACAATATTAAGAAGCAGCTTCTTCAAGGAGGAGAAAATGTAGCAGGAAGAGACTCTGGCTGGGGCAGGTGTAAAAAAGAATTCACTTGAAGCAAGTGTTATTGCATGATTATTTAACTGTCCAAATATTAAAACTTTTTCATGAAGATTGGCAATAATAATAGAGAGCATTGTAAAAAAAAATTAAGGCTAATTGTACATGCTAAGACTAAATGTGCTGCAGTATCTCCTGGTTGTTATTGAAAACATTTCCTAAGATGCACTGATCATGTTCAACTTCAGCTACATGATTTAAATGTTCATGGACTTTATAGTTAATTGACAATTTGCATATAAAATACATGGATTAATGTGTTCAGCTAAAACAATAAAGCCATTGTTTTATGTACTATACATGTGTACTGTACCTCAGCCTCTGCTTGACAGACCTTGAAACTAAATTGTCAAAGAATAGTATACCTACACTGATGTGTAAAATCCTTAAGCAATTTCTGAAGTAGTTCTTGTTGAATGAAAATTTTAATGAGTGGGTTTGCAAAACAATACACCTAAATGTAGTTCCGAATTCTGCAGATGATAGAAAATCTGAGGCCTTTATTTACAAAAGCTCTAAAAACAGTCACCTTTGTTATTGCATATTCTTAACATGGACATTCTACACACTGGTGAAGAAAATTGGCCTGGTGACATTCAACAGAAGAAAAGCTGTGTCCATGCAGTTCCCACATCCGTAAAAGCTCAGACCGTGACTCAACACAGCATTTATTCAAACACTATCAGTACATGCAGCTGATCTACAACAGAGTTGTAAACACAAAACAAAACCCAAACAGCACAAAACATGCATGAATGAAAAACCAGTGCTACAGGTAAATCTAATTCCACTGACACAGAGTACTTGAGTTGGTTAAGATTTTCTTTTAAGAAGCACAATGAATAAAAGGCTTCGATTTTATACTAAAATACTACAAAACCTTTTGTCACTTTTTAAAATGAAATGAAGACAGTCCTGATACATTAGAGGTGACCTCAGTTCAATTAAATAGTGGCAGTTATGCATCACACTCGTATTTTGTGGTAAAACCTGTGTTAGCCCAACATAAAGGTAAAATCAGTGCAAGGCTCTGACTCGTGCCATTAAGTGCCAGGATCTTCCGGTGTGTGACTGTCTCTCGCTCCATCTGTCTCAAGCTACTGCAGGTTGTGAGATATCAACATGGTACTCCTTGGATCAGGGAACTGTACTTGTAGGTAACTGGCATACTGTTGAAATAGTCTGTGTGCTACTTAAAGCATGTGAACAAATGCAATAAATTAATGATAAAAAGAAAAAACATAAAATGTAGCTTACGGCTGATTATTTGCAGGGGAAAAATAAAACACCCATATTTTTTTTTCCTTGTCTCTTATGATAAAAGAGGAATGTGTTGTGACAAAAGATAAACGTAAAGAAGGCAACAAAGTGGAGGAAGTTTTTTAGCTTTCATCTAAAACCAAGAGTCTCGTTAGAGCTTTTAAAGTGCAAATTCCTATTGAACGTCTCATGAAAAACTAAAAAAACCCATGTTTTAAGCCCTGCAGGTGGAGTTCTTTATAGTAAGCTGGTTCTTGTTGTGTCATGATTGCTGCTTGTTGGCCTCCTCTTCATAGGCGTTGCCGGTGCCATTCTGGACGTAGGTTGAACCGGAGCCCAGTCCGTACAAATGACCGCAGTATTTAGCATCATCTATATGATCCTCAAAAAACATCTGTAATGAAAGGAAACATCGTTGTATAATAATTAAACCTGCTTTGGCAAGCACACTAAATATAACACTAGCATTGGCTTTATTCTAACTTAATTTAGCAATGGTATAAACATATATATATATATATATATATATATATATATGTTTATACTATATAACATATAATATGGTGTAATATATATATATATCTCACACACACACATACACACATACACACACACTAATTTCTAAATGTTTATAAAAAAACAGCAGCAGCTGCTGAGTAACATGAAATTAAATGACATAAAAAAGTAAAGCTTAGCTGATGACTATTATGCCCCTATATACAATCATATATTTACCAATGAAGAACAGATCAATAGATATTACCAGAAAACTGGTGGAAATGTTATGCCCATTACCATTATTAGAACATCTAAGCTGTTCTTATATCATTAATTTACATGCTGACAGGTCAAATGCAAAGCCTAACATGGTTGACTGATGGTTAACATTAATCTACTGAAACACAGTACAGTAATCCCCCGTTAATCACGACGGTTACGTTTCAAAAAATGCTATTTTATGTATACAGTACTGTACTAACATTTTACTTAATTTTATCATTTAAAATTATATTTTTATTAGTATATTTAATTTCATTCCATAAAACTCCATAAAAACAATTCCCTGTAAGTTTTTTGGTCTATTGGGCATTCCGCGAGAGACTGGGAAACCAGTTAAACAAATTAGGTATGTGGTAAATGCAATTCCCGATAAGCCGGGGGCACGATATTCGAATCCGTGGTAAAGCAGGGGATTACTGTACTAGGTTCTGTGACAGTTGATTAGTGAAATTTCAGGTTGTCTTTTAATACTGCTTATGTACCATAGTGGTGTTGCTGCATAATTTAGAAAGTATTCCTGCATACAGACTAGAATGTCAGACCCACCTCTCTCATCTTAAAGAATGCCATTCCTGTGAGGAGAGAATCTGAGCCTGCCTGATGCTGAGGCCCAATCCTCTCCAGTTCCAGCTGCTCAGCTACCTCCTGCAGGCCACCCTGAACATCACACAGCCATCACTTAGCAAAGTGCTTTCAGGTGATGCAGAAAACGGTCTATTAGCCCTGGCAATCCTTAACATCTGGATACAAATTCAATGACTTTTTTCCCAAAAGTACATTTTAGAAATATATCAGCACATTTCAAATACAAAGAGTGTGCATGCCTTCAGATTTTTACAGCTCTTCATGAGGTATTTCACATCATAGATAATGGGGAAAAATAAACGAAGAATCTCAAAGAAGTCGACTTCTTCCTCTGGCAGCTTAGAGTTGGAGAGGATTTTGATCAAGTACCCAAAGTCGTAGCCACTAAACAGAAACACAGAAATTAACAATAATTGGATAGTCAGCTATAAAACATTGGTAATATCTTGCAGGTAGAAAAAAAATACATGTATAGAATCACCGATTCGATATTGAAACAAATAATCAAATTACCTATGAAACGACAGCCACTTGACTCCGTCACAGAGAACCACACCCGAAGTCATGAGGAGCTCTGCAAAATACAGTGTTTCAATGCCTTCTTCTTCATGCTTTTTGAACTGGATACCTGATGTTGTCAATAGCTCAATCGAATCTTGTGCATACATATCTTCCCTGAAACACAGAATTAATGCAATTTTCATACGGCACACTTAAGCGCAAGCAATCAGAATTGTTCATTTTCCATTCCATGGTTCCCTGAAATATAAACAGGATACTAGAATAGAGCTCTCTGCACTCCTTTAATCTGAATGGTTAAACATTGCACAACCTGAGACACCAAATATACTGTCTTCTGTAGACAAACACCTCTTAATCTGTATAATTATATAATTTCCAGGTGAGAGTTTTTTATATATTGTCATGTTTATCAACAATGAGTAGGAATAAATATTTATATACATTTTGAATAAAATTTAATAAAAAATTTCTGACAGCATGTTGGAATAACATATTTATGCTATACACAGACCAGCCATAACATTGAAATCACCTGCCTAATATAGTGCAGGTCCCCTTGTGCTGCCAAAACAGCTCAGACCCATCAAGGCATGGACTCCACAGGACCTCATAGGGTGTGCTCTGTTATCTAGCAACAAGACTTTAGCAGCAGATCCTTTAAGTCCTTCAGTCAGACTTCAGTCAGCACATCCCATAGATGCTCGAATGGACTGAGACCTGAGGAATTTAGAGCCCAAGTCATGTTCCTCAAACCATTTCCGAACAATTTTTAAACATTAGCCTTTTGACAGAGGCCACTACCTCTTACTGGGAATACAGCAGCTATTGAGGGGTGTACCTCATCTGCAACAGTGTTTAGGTAATTGGTAAAAGTCAAAATAACATCCACATGAATGCCAGGAACCATGCAGATTATTGCCTAGAGAATTACTACCAGCTTCCCTTTTTCTCAGTGCACCCTGTTGCGATCTCTTTCTCAAGTAGAAATCATCATGGATCCGACTGTCGATGTGATGGAAAAAAAATCTGATACAACAGATCAGACCACCTTCTTCAATTGATTCCAATTCTGTTGCCCACTGCAAATGCGTTCAGAAATGGACAGGGGTCAGCATGGGAATTCTGCCCACTCTGTAGCTACGGAACCCCATACAGTGCAAGCTGCAATTTAGATTGCTTCTGACATCTTTCTATCAAAGCCAACATTATCTTTTTTAGCAAATGGGATCAGATCAGATGAACACTAACCAAGAAGCATTAGTGAGTCTTGGAGGCCAATGACCATGTCACCAGTTGTCCTGCCTTGTACCACTTTTGGTAAGTACTAACCACTGCATACCTAGAACACCCTACGAGCTGTTTTGAAGATGCACTGACCAGTCATCTATTTTTCACAATTTGGTCTTTTTTAAAGTCACTCTTGGCTCTACGCTTGGTTATTTTTCCTGCATCTAGCATATTAACCTGCCAAACTTGCTGTCTAATATATATCTTACATCTTGACAGGTACCATTCACCACCAGTGGTTTTAATGTTGTGGCTGATTGGTGTATATATCAAAGGGTGGGCCTACACACTTCAGGAACATCATCCTTAAAATAGAGGACATATACAGTGTCTCAAAAGTAAGTACACCCATTACATTTCAGCAACCATTTTATTATATGTTCTCAAGGGACAATACTACAAAAATTTAACTTGGATATATCTCAGAGTAGTCAATATGCAGCTTGTATAGCAGTACAGATTCACTGTCCTCTAAATATAGCTCAACATACAGCCATTATTGTCTAAATAGCTGGCAAGTAAATACACCCTTAGTCAACATGTCAAAACTGAGTCCAAAGTTTTAATATTTTGTGTGAGCACTGTTGTTATCTAGCACTGCTTGAACCTCCTAGGCATGGAATTCACCATAGCTGCACAGGTTACTAGGATCCTCTTCCACACCACCATAATGACATCATGGAGCTGCTGGATGTTAGACACAAGGCACTTCTCCACCTTCTGCTTGAGGATGCCCCCCCAGGTGCTCAATAGGGTTCAGGTCTGGAGACATACTTGGTCACTCAATCACCTTCAGCTTCCTCAGCAAGGCAGTTGTTATCTTGGCGGTGTGTTTGGGGTCGTTATTATGTTTGAAAACTGCCGTTCGGCCCCGTTTCTGAAAGGAGGGAATCATGTTTAGAATGTCACAGTACATGTTGGAATCCATGTTTCCCTCAATGAACCACAGCACCACAGTACCAGCAGCACTCATGCAGCCCCAGACCATGATGCTACCACATTAGGCTTGACTGTAGGTAAGACAATTTTCTTGGTTCTCCTCACCAGGGCGTTGCCACACATGCTGAATACCATCTGAGCCAAACAAGGTTATTTTAGTCTCATCAGACCACAGGACATGGTTCCGGTTATTTATGCTCTTGAACAGGCTGTCTTCAGTAAACTGTTTGTGGACTTTCTTGTGAGCCAGCTACTCTAAAAATATATTCAAATTACATTGCTATAGTATTGTCATTTGAAAAGATATACTAAAATGTTTGCTGAAGTGTGAGGGGTGTACTCACTTTTGTGAGATAATGTAGATCAACCTGTAGCCAAACAACAATAAAGAGAGGATTTTGGAAAATGGAAAGGAACTGCTCATGATCCAAAGCATACACTGTATAATGTGGGCATGTATTGCTGCCACTGAAATGTATTCCTTTGTGTTTGATGATTTTTCTGTTGACAAAAGTTGCCACATGGATTCATATTAGTATGAGTGAGAAAGAGTTAAAGATATGACCCAACCATTCTTACGTGAGGTTAAATCTGAAGTTGAACTGCCATGTTGAAGTTCCTGGTGGATATTCACCCTGTTCATTCATGAAGGTAAGGCCAAGCTGGATAATCTTCAACAAATCAACATTACACCGCAAGAGCTGATACTGATAGTCTGCATTACTTCTGAACTCTCCAATTGGTCTAGCAACTACACCTGGAAACTCAGTGTCCTATAAAGTGACAACAAAAGGAAGATTACATTACAGATCTGCATTAGGCCTGGGTTTTTTTTTGGTTTTTTTTTGTTAATAATCCATGAACGCAAAAAAGCCTTACCATCGCGATGTAATTGTATTTTCGGATCACCTGGCGAATCCTTTTCAGCTCTTCATCCAGGTTACTAGCCCAAACTTCACATATTTTTTGGCTATGATCCACAGTGGCTGCGGGCATAGTGCCACTTTCAGAAGGAAGGCATCAAAAACAAAACAATAAAAAAATAAACCTCCCGCAGGAACAGTTTTGTAAATTAAATCCTATTCTTCGTTTTGACCTGGGGGAAAAACACAGGTGTAAGATCATTATTAGACCTGACAGACAATATGTTAGTGTTTTGAAACAAACTTAACAACAATGCATGTATACTGGGGAAATAATAACGCCATACTGTCCAGTAAGTACATCCTAATCTGGTGTCACAATCATATTCATATATCATAAATCATATTATAGCTGCTACCACATGCAGCAAACACAATCCAAAACAACCATACTACACCTACACATGTAATGTCTTGGAAGAGTTGCTGATTACTGATTTACTCAGCTGTCTGCCTGGCAGGTTTATTCAATAAATGTGCAGTTACCGATCACGTTTATACAAGAATAAGCTTTTAGATATAAAGATATGAGATACACGTGAATAAGCTTATAGATATAAATGTGTATAGTTTTATTCTAAGGTCACCTTTTTGGGGGGGAGAAGAGGCAGAAAGATGATCAGGTGCCTGGATAAGTCCAATGATTCTGCAAGAGTGTATTTACTCAACTAGCAGACAGTATGCACTATCGATGCTTCATCTTGACTTTTACAAATTCAGTATTTTTATTTTGTATAATATACAACATCAAGCCGTGTCAAAATATGTCCCTTGGGTTGAGTTACGCTACAAATAACTGCATCGCAGCTAAACAAGCTAGTCGGGAAAACGTGGGGGAAATGAAGCAACAACGTCCAGTCCTGGAGCAGGCAACTCTAACTCAGTACAACGAAGTTTCTATTAAAACACACCAAAATTCGTATTCGTCTGGGCTTTGACAACAGCAACTCCAAAACGTGCATCAGGAACATCTGTGATTGGTGTTAGCTAACGTCTAGCGAGCTGTGTATATGCTAGCAATCGCTAACTACACCGCTAGCTGCTTAGCCACATAACTTTGTTCTGCTAGTTTTGGACACGTTCACTTATTCTCAGGACTTACCTCTGATCAGTTAAGGTACACCTAAAATGTACTGCTTCAGTAACACGTTGTTGTCTTTGTCTACACGGGACTGGGGTCGTAAACTCTAACTGTTATATAGTTTTTATTTTGTCTATCGCCGACATAAACAAGCAGCAGCCGCCACCCCCTCAAACTCCATTACAACCCGACGCGCACGCATTGGGGTCGCTTACGTCATCACGCTGCGAGCGAAGCTGAATAAATCCAGATTGGGACAGAGTGTGGGCTCTGCCTCCAAATATGGCTTTGTAAATAATAAATAAATAGAATATGTCTATCCGACGAAACATTTTTAATAAACAGTCTGCAAAAACGGCTCAGTAATACAGCTGCCATGAACAGTTCTTTCTGACAGAACTGTAACGAATAGTCTTTCAGTGTGACCAGATTTCTGAGTGTGGTTCTTCTCAAGGTTTCTTCCTCAGAAGAATGTTCATTGTTAAAATGTGCTAGACTGAGATTTATTTCTGGTGCTCCTTCTGTGGTCCCCAACCTGAATATTAGTTTCCTTTACTTTGGCATTGTGAACTACTGTAGCCTTTCCAGATACCTCTGAAGAACATTTTGGACTTGTTTTGTGTTATGATACCTGATCTTTCCTTGAAAAGTGAAAATGTTATTTTGGGTTTACCTATTATGAGAAAGAACTTGATCAGTCAAATTTAGTTTTTGGATAAATATTTTATATGCAAGTGTAAATGTGATAAAAGCAAGCTTGTTATTTTTTCTACTTAAACCTTCACATACAGTTGTGACTCTTCCAACAAGAAAGTTGTGAAAACAGTAAATCTATTTAAAATGCACAATGAACAAAAATTATATATTACACCATGTCACCGGGATACCAACGACACAGGCATTGTCAGCCAACAGGGTACGGGTGGAAATTGGGCTACCTTTGGCCAAAGGAGGAGAAGGAGAGGAGGAAGACGTCTACAGAGAAAGCGGGAAAAGGAAAAGTGTAGGGTTGGTACTTAAAATGTTGGTACAATGACTGGTAAAGGGAAAGGGTTAAATTATATCATAGAGAGGAGAAAGGTAAATATGTTGTGTGTTTAGGAGACTAAGTGGAAAGGGAGTAAGGCCAGGAACATTGGAGGGGGGTTTAAACTGTTCTATCATGGTGTGGATGGAAAGAGAAATGGTGTAGGGGTGATCCTGAAGCAAAAGTACTGTAAAAGTGTAGTGGAGGTGAAGAGAGTTACTGATAGGTTGTATAACAAGAAGCTAGAAGTTAAATGGGTGATGATAAATGTCATCAGTGCCTATATGCCAGTACAAGTAGGTTGTGAGATGGAGCAGAAGAAAAAATTCTGGAGTGAGTTAGATGAAGTGGTAGAAGGAGAATGCTGAGAATGGAGCTGCCAGGAGGGAGGAAATAAGGAAGACAAAAGAGGAGGTTTATAGATGTGGTTAGGGAAGACATGCAGGTAGTTGGTTTGAAAAAGGCAGATGTGGAGGACAGAGGAGTATAGAGACGGATGATCCGCTGTGAGGACCCCTAGTGGGAGAAGCCGAAAGAAGAAAAAGATCTTCTGATATGTCTATGCATAATGTTTGCACAGTATACTGTATATTACTATATATACCATATATTATTACCTACTGTACATTATTCACTCTCACACCTGTACATATGACCTCATACCCTATTTATCTTACAGTAAGCACCTCTGGTTAGATGGTAACTGCACATGTACCTTGCACAATGACAATAAAGTTGAATCTAATCTAATCTAAAATGCAAATACAAAATGAAACTAAAAGACTTTCAAATCACATGAGCCAATATTTGATTCACAATAGGACATAAATGTTTAAACTGAGAAATTTTACAGTTTTATGCACAAGATGAGCTCATTTCAAATTTGATACCTGCTACAGATCTCAAAAAAGTTGTCACGGGGGCAACAAATGGCTGAAAATGCCCAAAATTTGGAAAATATTCAGCTGGAAGAACATCTAGCAACTAATCGAGTTAATTGACATCAGGTCTGTAACATGATTAGCTATAAAAGGGAAGTCTTAGAGGTGAGAAATCCTGGTGCGAAAGGAACAAGGCCTAAGACCTTTGTTCGCGGAATGATTTTGTCATTAACATTACTAAATGGGCCAAGGTATACTTCCAGAAACCACTGTCGGTATACACAATCCACCATGCCATCTGCAGATGCCAACTAAAGCTCTATCATGCAAAAAGGAAGCCAGATGTGAACATGGTCCAGAAGTGCCATTGTGTCCTGTGGGCCAAGGCTCATTTAAAATGGACTGTTATAAAGTGGAAAAGTGTTCTATTTGCTTGTGTACATTCTTGTTGGAAATCACAAATGCCATGTCCTCCGGGCTAAAGAGGAGGGAGAACTTCCAGCGTGATATCAGCATTCGGTTCAAAAGCCAGCATCTCTGATGGTATGGGTGTGCATAAGTGCATATGGTATGGGCAGCTTGCATGTTTTGGAAAGCACTTTAAATGCTGAAAGGTATATAAAGTTTTTAGAGCAACATATGCTTTCCTCCAGACGATGTTTATTTCAGGGAAAGCCTTGTGTATTTCAGCAGAAAAATGCAAAACCACATATTGCAGCTATTACAACAGCATGGCTTCGTAGTTGATGAGTCCGGGTGCTGAATTGGCCTGTCTGCAGTCTAGATCTTTTACCTATAGAGAACATTTGGTGCATCATTCAAGGGAAAATACGCCAAAGATGACCACAAACTCTTCAGCATCTGGAAACCTATATCAGGCAAGAATGAGACCAAATTCTAACAGTAAATCTCCAGAAACCTCATTGCCCACACATCTTCAAACTGTTCTGAAGAAAAAAAAAAGAAGTTGCTACACCATGGTAAACATGTCCCCGTGCCAACTTTTATGAGACCTGTAGCATGTATCAAATTTGAAATTAGCTCATTTTGTGCATAAAAGTGTAACATTTCTCAATTGAAACATTTATGCTCTCTATGATTTATTGTGAATTAAATATTGCCTCATGTAATTTGAAAGTCTTTTATTTTTTATTATATTCAAATGTAAAAAACATCCCAACATTTCCGAATTCAGGTTCTATAAATATCTAAATAATTAAAAAATAAATTTCAGATTACTCAAAATTGTTTTAAATGCACTGTACAGTTTTTTCTTTTTTTTTTTTTCATTTTTCTTTATGTGCCACTTTATTTCTCGTAAACAACATTTATGGTGCCTGAAAATTGATGCTGTTGGTGTATGAACGAGGCCTCCTCTGCTTCATCGGTCCTGTTCTGTCTCCTCCAGAGCTGATTGTTTGACAGAGTTCTTTCCAGGGATCAGAGGCTTAGTTTGATACCATGCGGTTCTATTGATTGTAACCTATTTAATTTTTAATGTGTAAAGCTTTCTGGCACTACAGAAGAGGTGACTCCGCCCGATTGGATAAAAAAGTCGGAATTGCGAGTTGAAACAAGGGAAACTTAATTTTTTCATATGGCGGAAACGGGCTTTCATATGAATCTTCTCCTCGCCCCTCGCTGCTTTTTCCCCATTCCTATATTTTTTTTATTCTGCAGCGCGCGTTACCTGTCCAGATCGCTCCAGAGTTTAGTGGGTGGTGCGTCAGTAATAATGGTCCGCGGTGAAACACTGCTCTGTGTGTAGTAAAATAGACTAAATAAAGCATCGAGGCAAATAATGTGCCTCGATCATTTTGTTTTTATTCAAATTATTCGGGTTACTCGTGGAATCATTTCAGCCGTACACTAGACACTTCACAAATACTTCAATATAAATATATTTTTTGTTATTTAGACTAAACCTTTCCTGTATATCAAAGCCAAAATCAGTTTTCAAGATTAGCATCATACAGAACAAAGAGTTGAATATGTTTATTTAGAGTTGAATAACATTGTAATAAATGTGAACTCTTACACTGAGAAAGTCCTTTCAAAACTATTACTGTATAATTTAAGCATTCATGTATTCAGCATAACACCACCTTCAAACATTCAACATAATAAATAAACCAATTTGTAGTGATATTCATGCAGTTAATAAAACGAGCACTGATGACTAACAAAACAACTTGCTTTGGTCCAGAGTTGGTTTTTTTTTATTTCCCCAGAGATTTTGGATAGTATGTTAGACCCTTTTTGTAAACATAGTGACCTATATTTTGAACAAAATAAGTTATTTACTAGATAGATTAGATATAACATAGCTGAATCTAAATAAGGAAATTACAAATTTGTTCCTCAGAGAAAATGTTTGCTTGCTCAGTATCTTGTGTGACTTTCAGGTCTTAGTATAAATAAATATACTAGCATTAAGAGGCATTTTGCACCATGCATGTTTGTACTGCACATAACTTCATGCAAATGTAAAACCAACATGTAACACATATCAACTCTGACAGAAATATTACACTGACAGAAATGCAGGATTTAATGAGTTCTGAGTGAACAACTAAAGTCAAATGCATACAGGAATTCCACACATTCTTTGTATAGTTAGATACAATCTCTATATATGGCTTTTAATTTTTTTCTTGCCTCAAATTTAGGCAGCATTGAAGGCATTATTGTCTGAGTCAGCATTCATAATTCCATCTTTATTTGAAAATGCATTACCATTGCTTGAGGAGTGGCACTTGAAATGAGCCCCTCCTGACTCCCACTCTGAACTTTTTGGTGTGACGCCATACAGGCTGAGAACTTTAGGATCACTGCCAGAATATCCTCCATTGTAGTCCTGAGGTATGTTGGCTAGGCTGATGTACACTGGCACATGCTTCTTCACACAGAGGCCTTTCAGTGGCTTCTTAGCCAATGTAGCCAGTTTCTGCAAAGCACAAAAAATCACTGCAATTTCATTATGCACATTAGAAATAAATCTGCACATCATACCAGCCATCATAGTTTTTAAAGTTGTCTAAGACAACAAAGAAACTAAGTCTGTGAGCCCATGATGCCCTACCTGTTCACAAATGGCCAGATCTTTTTCTAGATGTTGTGTTTCCTCTTTCGCAGCCACTAGACTCTCGAGAGCAGACTGACGGGGGTGCAATCCTCGGTCAAACTGATTGTATAAACCCCTCCAGAATCTGATCCACAAATAAAAAGCACAAGACGGCACCGCTGATACAGTGCATATTTGTATTGTAGCACATTCCTATTAAAAAACACCAACCACCAACACAAACACCACAATATTGTATGTACTGTGAAGGAAAATATAGGAAAGAATATAGACAAGCTAAAATCATCATTTTGAACATATAATGATACATCATGCTTATACATGGAAATATATATATATATATATATATATATATATATATATATATATATATATATATATATATATATATGGAAAGAGAGTCTGGGATCAATAGTTAGTTTAGTAAGCTGAACATTAATATCATAACAACAATAATTGTTTATGACTAATAGATTACAGTAGTTGAAAAGTCAAATACCTTAGGTTAACTTAACACTGATATATAAACTTACAATTCTTGTCTTCTTACAATATTTTTTAAAACGATTTTTTATTAGCAAGTATACAACGATCCCAGTGAGAATAAGTAACTATTGACTCAAAACCGGATTTATTAATGTGCTGTAACACACTTGAAGCAGTAGGGGGTGGTAATGGGATGTAGAACTCCTTGGGTCTGACTGTGGTCTTTTCTGAAAAGAGGGTTCACATAGTCCACTTTATTTCTCCACAAATGAGGCCAGATGGAGTGAGACTTCTCTCTAATGCTTCAGACAAAAAGAAAATGTAATTGAACAGTAAGGAACAATAAGCACATAATGCATGGAAGCATACCACTATATTTGAATAGTATGTACTGCACAATGCACGTGACAATATGTATCTTAATATGATACTATAAAAATTTATTTTTACCATAGACATTTCCTCTCCATCTCGCTGTTGCAAATGAAGTTGCCATAGTGACATGAATTAATGTGACTCTGGATGCTGATAAGGAATCTCTCGTTGTATTCGAAGGCACAGGGAAACTGCTCCATGAGCTGCCACACACACTCTAAGAACTGGTCAATAACAGGCGACACTTCTTTGGGGTCTCCGTTTAGGTGGCTGTACCTAAATATAGTAAAATAAAAATATACAGAACAGCTTCTATCAGAATCTTGAATAAATATGTACAAAACTATGGGTATAAATCATCTTACCTATGAGAAAACTTGTGTCCGAATGAAACCCAGTCTTTTTCGATTAGCACCTATGCATAAAACATTCAGGCATAAAACAAAGATATCAGGATTTACTTATTCCATCATGCACAACAGGAAATGAAATTCTCTTCAGAAATGTGATTACCAAGACAGAGCTAATCCATGCTGCAGGACATTTTCATCCTCACTCACTTTTCTCATTAAGATTCTATAAAACTAGGCCTTGCTCTTCCTGGCTAGGTCTGCTCTCCAGGAGAGATTGAGAGTCTTGACCAGACAATAATAAAGGCCTATTGGCATAAAATTTACTTATAACACTTCAGACTTGCATTTAAAGTATATCACCATGAGATATGTATATTTATATACAGCAAGATTATTATTATTAACAAACACACATATAATTTACCATGAATCCCTTAAGAGTCCTGTAGTACGGGTCAAGAAGTACACTGGCTATGGAGCACACTTGAGATGTGCGATCCCAACCATCAGAGCAGTGGATCAAGACGCTGATGCCTTCTTCAACCACAGCCTGCACACACACTCAATCAATCAGCACTGGAGACTCTAAAATAGTGCTTACAAGTGTGCTTTACTCAAAAATCAGTCCTGGATCTTACCCTGGCAACAAAGATTCCAGCTTCCAATATTGATCGAATATGTTTTAACCAGTCTGAATTCTCCAGGCCAGATAGGAATTCCCCCATGGATGAGGAAGAAAGATCAGACACTGTGGAATGAGAAACTGTTAATAAACTAAACCCATGGGAACAAATAAATATACCCCGACAGCACACAGTATAGGAAAACAAATAGCCATGGTTCATAGGGTCTCTGGATGATAAAAACCAGAAAACACATAAAAAATGACAACTTCAAATTTAGTTCAGATAAGCAACTAAAATATGCACTATTAATGTAATGTGTTGAAACATTTGCCTTGGATCATTTAGAATAATTATAACATTGTATATAAAAAATATAACTAATATAAATATTATAATAAACTATAGCAACAAAAGTATGGGGACACTTGACTTTCCCAGGTATAGTTCTTTCCCAAACAATTACCACAACGTTGAAGGCACACAACTGTATAGGATGTCATCGATGCAGTAGCATTCAATTTTTCCATCGCTTGAACTAGGACAAACAGGTGGCAATACTCCGGTACACAAACCAAGCTCCATGAAGATATGGTTTATATGGTTTGGAGTGAAAGATCATGAGTGAGCTGGTGTAGAACGCTGAGCTCAACCCCACTGAACATCTTTAGAATTGACTGGGATGCTGACTGCACCCCAGGCCTCCTCACCCTACACCAGTACCTGACTTTACTTACGAGCACAAATCTTCACTTCCACACTCCCAAAACCTAATGGAACATTTCCTAGAAGAGTGGAGGTTATTATAAAAGCAAATGGCGACTAAATGTGGAATGAGATGTTCAAAAAGCACATGTGAATCTTAAGGTCAGGTGTTCCCAAACTTTTGTCCGTACACTTTATATAAGTCAAATTGATCAACAAATGGCATTATTTAGCATTGTTTAGTGTGTAATGAATAAAACATATCTTTGTTTTGAAATTACTCTGACATCACTTAAACTTACGATTAACATGAACATAATATGATTATGCAGTCCAAAAGTGTGTATTTATACTGTATGTGCTTTACTTACTAAAATACTACATTGTTCCAGCTTTTCTCTTGGAGAAGGTATAAAAGCCTTGTGACAGGTTCATTAGTGTGTAATGGCTCAGTCAACATACATATCATATGTTCATCTAAAACAAGCATGAAATGTTCTACAGAAAGCTAGTGGCTTCCCTCGAAAAGAGAGTGCTTCAAGCTTAGATTCAAGTGAACAGGTTCATTCAAATGCAGATGTGTGTTCTAGGAAAATTGGCATTCTGGGAAAAATTAGTGTGTAAGGCTCCAACTGGCTTTAATGTAATCAGAGCTAAAGGTGCCATGCTGTCTCAGTTGGACAGCTATTCTCTGGTATACACCCTCTGGACTCCCTAATGTTTCTAGGGCAAAATCAAAGCACGGACTACTATTATTTTTACAACAGTGAATCAAATCATTCTCACGCCCCCCCCAATAGGGGTAAAGGGTCCCGATTGTCAAGTTAAGATCAAATAAAAATAGTCAAGCAATGAAAGCCAGATGGATTCAAGCATTCCTTAAAAAATTCCCCCTAGCGTTACTATGAATCCCTCCTACAGGGAAGTCTAAGTATTCTCAATGCCAAGGGTCTTTAGCAGAGTGAATAAGACCAGTTGGTGGTCCAGTGTTCCTCTCTCACAACATGGAGTAATAATTACAAGAAAATCTACAGCAGATGTATATAGCAGCTTCCCATCGTTCTCTTACCTGTAAGCTGCTAGATACACCAGCCCAGGTTGTCTCACAATTTACATGAAACAACTATGTTCTTATTTTAAAATCATATTTTGTCAACATTCTTGTGCCAATATTAATTTATTTACCAAATCATTTAATTATTCTGCAAGAACCTCTTTATTCTGGACAAGTTCATGGGTGATTTAGGCTCTATCCCAGGAGTCCTGGATTATGGCAGGAGAATTCATCCAGAATGGGACACCAGTTAATCTCAAAACATACATGCATTCAAATACTCATTCCTACCTAGGGACATTTTAGCTTTAGTTAATCTAGGTTCCAGGACAGCTAGAAGAAACACATTGAATGCATGTGAAAATCTGCAAAGACCCAGGGTTTGATTTTCTAACTCTGGAGCTCTGATGAAGCGACGCTACCTGCTGCACGACTATGCTGCCATGCGCCGATATCCAATGTTCATGTTATTACAATTGTATAAGATTTTATCATGCTTTGAAAATCACCATATTAACTTGCACCTGTTTTTGTTATGGATATTGTTTAAAATTTTCTTTTTTCCAAGATGAAGCACCAGATTTTAGAATATTCCCACGATCTTCAGCCATGTATTCCCAGCTATGTACTGTAGCTAGCAAATTACCCACACTACCTCACAAATGGTGTTACATCAGATAGATAAACTGGACCATTAGAACATCATCTGGCAGTCAATTCACAAAAATACGATAGATGAAAAAGCTATATAAAATATATATATAAAAAAAGCACAGGCACTGTATCGTGTGTGTCATTTATATGATTAATAATTACAGATTAAATGTAGCATACAGAAGCAACAGTATGTGTACCTTCAATTAGTTTCTGCTGACTGCTCCTCATTACATGGATATTCTCAATACCAAGGAACTGAAACTTTATATTGGTGTAGTTATCCTCGTTTTCATAGCCCTTTCCTGTAGCCCGGTTTGCTATTGCATTTAGCTGAAAACACATCAGGGATATGTAATCTCAATAAAGCAATCATTTGAAAAATTTTAAATGTCTGTCATTGTAATAAAGATTAGACCTCACCTTGGGTCTGGTATCCACAACATACATGAACCGGCTACTGGGGTTGGACTTCATGATGGCCTCTAGCATCTGTTCGTCTTCTAAGCAGCGTGCACTGAAGCCTGACAGAGGCTGGCTGCTCCGACATATGGCCGCCTGGCATGGGAAACAGTTTTAGTATGATGAAGACTTGATTGCATGAACCACATTATGAGAAAAAGCTCTACTGGGTGTTTATGTCTACATAATCAAATGGGTCAAAAGCAATAAACACTGTGGTGTACATCCCTATAATTTTCCCACTAACTGTACTTTTCCACTGATGGCACAAGAAAGTGAAAACACATTTTTGCAGGGCACAAGTGATATGCTGTTTTTGATGCAAAATAGAAATGACCACTAGTAGACCAGCCACAGATAATAATTCATACACAAAGCCCCTAATATCAACCCCATAAATTTGACCCCTATTCCATGAGAAGCTGACCTTCATTTCCCCACATACAAATCTAAAGCTATGTTGGAATTATTTATTTTAGACCCTGTCCACACAGGGGACACAGATATGAAACAAATTAATACTATGTCTGAGCCATTTCTGTCACATCACCCTGCATTGGATGTAGAGGTCACATATTTTTAACTGCTCTTTGAACTAATCCAACCAAAAGCAAATACAAGCCTTTAGAGAATACTTAACCTCAATAAAAAAACAAACAGCCTGTACCGATTAAGTAAACTCATACAGACTGCAAAAAAGACTAAGCCTGCTTTTAAGTACCTATTACACACATTTTTGGATACAGTTGTAGATGATACATTATAATATTTAGGACAGTTTAAAAACACATAGCAGCCAAAGATTTAAAAAGATCTCTGAGTAAAAATGTAAAGGAGGCATATCAGTGTCAAAGTCTGAAAAAGTTATTACAGTTGAACTACTATAAGAAGACAGATGACCAATAACAATCAGGACACAAGACGCTGAGGGAACAAAGGGTCAGATTTTCAGATGTCATTAAAATGAGCTAAAGTTAACTGCAAAAAATGTTTGCAAACTCACTTGAGTTTCTTTGCAGTAGTATGACAACGTAGGAAATCGGCCCCTGCTCCGAAACTTGGAACTTCCTATAATGACCGGGATGGTTGCAGATTTGGGCACAAACAGGTCAGCTGGGTAAGTGTCACATACCTGGAAAAAATAAAGGGTAAAGATGACAGGTTTCCCTTATAAGTGAGCACAGACACACACAAACACACACACACACACACACACATTATATGGACAAAATTACTGGGACACCTGACCTTTCCTGCCATATGTGGTTCTTCTCCAAAATGTTACCTCAAAGTTGGAGGCACATAAATGTATAGAACGTCTTTGAATGCGGCATAATAAACTTTTGCATTCACTTAAACTCGAAACCCAAACCTGTTCCAGCATGGCAATGCCCCTGTGCACAAAACGAGCTCCATGAAGATATGGTTAACACTGGAGAGGAAGATCTTGAGTGGCCTGCTATAGAGCACTGATCTCAAACCCAACTGAACACCTTTGGGATGAATTGGAACAATGACTGCACCCCAGGCCTCCTCAACCTACACCAGTACATGACTTTACTAACACTCTTGTGGCTGATGAATACAAATGTCCACAAGCACACTCCAAAATTCAGTGGAACATCTTCCCAGAAGAGTGGAAAGAATTAAATGAGAAAATGAGAAAATTGGGACTAAATGTGGAATGCGATGCTCAGAAAGCACATACCATACTTATTACGTGGTGTCTGTAAACGTTTGGAAATATTGTGTGTGTGTGTGTGTGTATATATATCTATATATCTATATATCTATTTATATATATATATATCTATATATCTATTTATATATATATATATATATATATATATATATATATATATATATATATATATATATATATAAACAATATATCAACACCGCATGTTCTGACATGGAGACACACATCAGAATGCAACAGTTAACAGATACACACTGACCCTGTATTCCCGGTTGATAGAAGTCAAATGCCATCGTTTGTTTGGCACTCCCATTCGATTATATTCTTCCTTCAAGTCTATAATGTCCCAATTTTTAGCCCTCTCATCCTTGTTGAAATTAGGCTTGAAAGAAAAACAATAAAGCTCCTCATATTGCTCTGAAAGACACAAAATTATGACAAAAGTAACAGCAAAGTAATACAGTACATATCATCGAAAAACAACAAGCAAAGAGATCCTGAATATAACTGAAGCTTTTAGATTATTTAAAAAAAAATAAAAAATAAAAACAGGGTTTGTTTTTATAAAAAGTGAGAGTCAGAAGAAATATCATAAATATTGGAATATGCAAATATCTGAAAACACTTTACAGAAAAAGAAAGAGAAAAGCTGATGACAGTTTAAAACAAAAATGGCAAAGAAAAGGTGTTAGTTAACACTGTGTTTAATTAGCTCCAGGAACAGATGTTGTACTATATGCAAATGTCTTCACTTCTATTTTTGCATTTAACAGCTCACATAAACTAGTATAGCTCTGTGGGTTTTACAATATTGAGTTTTACGAATTAAATATATTAGATTCCAACATACTGACTAAAATTCTAACCATAAGTATACTGATTTACTTCAATTCTTTATATAAATGATTTTCTCTGGCTGGATCCTGTGTGCCTCAGATCTTTATCTCTGAACTGTGACACAATGAACTCACCAAAGTAAAAGCAACAAACAACAATGATCATACCTAAGATTTATGTCAGTTTACCTGCCCTGGAGAGTCGCAAGATTGATATGAAAACATCATTGCAGTCACTTTCTTGTGGGATGATGAGTTGAAAATGTTGGAAGTTCTTGCATTGAATGAGAAGTGGGTATCCCAATGCAGATGCACTTTGTTTTTTAATATTACACACCAGACTATGCAGCACCTAAGATTAAAAACCAGAACATATTTCATTTTCATAGTTTTGTTGATCATACCCTATATGACCAAAGATCTCAAAAACACTGCATTGCTATGTCCCAGACCACCTGTGACACCTGTGACTAACGTGCCAGTCCGTTTACTTTGTTTATACATTTGGTTAACATAAAGAATTAAATTGAGCAAAGAAACATTTTATGGTTATGCACCAAAACTAGTATTATCCTTTGCAAGCTTTGACAACTTTATTGGTGGCTGCTTATAGTTTGGTTGTTGGGTCTTTGCTCAAGGACTATTATTTGTAATTTCATATTACAATTACATGACAGAAAACACCTATTCTAATTACCTATATGTTGCATATAGTGTTTGTGTGTACATATGTATATGCATATTTGTGTAGACACACACACACACACACGCGCACACACACACACACAAAGAACAAATGATGTCATCAAACACTTACCCATAGTTCACTGTGATCCTCATCCTCATTATCTACAAACACTGTATGAAATGCTGTTAAATACAGTGTTCCAACTCTTTCCGTATAAGAGGAACCTCTGTCCACTAGCTGGACCTTTTCAACCTGAAATATGGCACAGCCCAAATTCAGTAAAAATTACATATATAATTAAATATTTTGAGAAATCTGGATATTTAACATGACGTTCAACCACATTAGCCTACAGTGTGTATGTACCTACTAGCTTATTTACGCACTGAAACAAATAAACATCAATTTATTTCATATATAAAACAACTTTAGTTGCATAACAAATTGTAAAGCAAACCCATTAGTAATTTACACTATGTTTCCTTGTGAAAGGAAATAAATAGTCCAGTAATTGTACTAGTTATTATTTGCTGTTTACCTTTGGCAGTCTGATGTGCTCCATCTTTCACTCGCAAACACCATAAATCATTTATCAACAGCTTCCTCTAGCGACTGTAAGCATCATAGTAAAAATAATTTTTTTCTGCTGTATGGTTTTACGACATTTTTTGAACCACTGAGGCGGATTACGCAGAATAACAATAGCCGATGTGATTGTGATGTGATGGGATCATAAGCTGCCCGGTCAATAGGAGTGAATCACCGCTAGCTCTGTGGAAACACCGCGCGGTCCTAAAGCCGACAAAGTACGGTACAGCATTTCAGCTAAACACCTTTAAATGTGTAATGTGTACAATAAAAAAATGTGTAAAAATGACTTGGGGTGGGGGTTATTAATGCAGAATAATAAAAAATAATAAAAGATTTAAATTTGTAATCAACTTGTGACACAATTGTAAAAAAGATAATAAATAAAACAATATTTCAAATGGTAGCTAAAACATTACAAATAACTATGTATTTGGGAAGGAATTGATCTTAAATAAATAAAATTTTTGGGTTAACAATCTAGATTTCTTTACATATGGGTTTTCTTTCTTTACAAATATATGCATATGTTTGTGTGTGTGTGTGTGTGTGTGTGTGTGTGTGTGTGTGTGTCTACCTTGACCAATAGCAGCAGAAAGATGACACATATATATATATATATATATATATATATATATATATATATATATATATATATATATATATATATATATATATACCCAAACTAGTTGTCCTGTGGTTATCTTTGATTTGCTTTGGTATGCCATATATGAGAAAAGGAAAAAAAACAAACAAAAAAAAACAGAATAATGACAGCAAAACAAATCTTCATTTCTACTTTAACAGTTAACATACATTCTATTTTATTTTATAGCTACAGAAATATATATAAAAAAATACAAATTAAATTTAGAGACTATAGGAGAATGAGTAAGCGCAAATATAAGTGAACCTGATTTAGCACAATTTGGAGAAACCTTTAAAAAAAAAAAACCATATCTTTGAAACAAAATGAGCCAGTGTCATATAACAAGCATACTGTATATACAGTTGTATTGTTTATAGCTTGAATAACTGTTTTAGGCATTGACCACGATTGTATTAAAAATGGGAGTTGAATAGTTTTCAATCTATTAATTTCTATATACAGTTATTATGAAAGCATAATTAAAGGGAGCTATGACTTTTTGGCACTTTAATTTCAATATAATAAAGTTTGGTATAATGCAATATTTACTTTCAGCCCACAACTCTCATCATGTTTGAGTTTTGTCCCTTTATATGAAAATTTTTAAATTTGTAATACCATAATGCCATGCTGAACCTAGGCCTTATAACATGAGTCAATTGAGGCCATAAAGGGATTCATGTTGTTAGCAACTATATTCAGACCAGTTTAGGGATTCAAACAATGCTTGTTTAGTCATTACAAGATCAAAATGAGCCTGAAGTGTTGGAACAAGACAGGTTGGGGCAGGGATTAAAGCTGTTAATACCAGTGCTTGATTCTACCATCTGTATCTCACAGTAGAAAGCAAGATTAATAAGATTGGGTGACATTTTTCTAATCTTTCTAATTAAATGCTAATTTTGTGAGTTTGTGCATCCTGCAGCCTCACATTGTTCTAAGATGACAGATGTGGAATCCAATGTGAGGTGTTTTTTTGCTGTTGAAGACCAATCACCTCAAGGGTTAATATGTTACATTTTTGATCAGCTTTTCTGCTGACCATGGTTGGAGTGGTTATTAGAACATCCAGCTTATTGGAAGTTTTAGTTAAACAACAATTAATGTAACAAATAATATATAACTTTAAATAATCGATAGCTCTATTCTGTTGCGAGTGCTCTCACATAATTTGCTGATTGGGTAATTGGATTTTGAAAACACAGTTCCAGTTATGGGCAGTTACTGTCAGTAATGCGGGTATATCCAAGCCCCACAGAGTACACGTCCCAGCCTCCAAGTTCCATTGGGGGCATTGCCCAGCCGTCTCTCCCCGCTGGGCGTGCCGCTCAGTTCGTGAGTCCTGCTGGGGTTGTTGGTTCCCCGGAAACAGTCACTGGGAGCAACTAAGCTGTCTCTCCGCTGTCTCTGTGTTCCACCGAGGGTGCTGCTCCGCCTCTGTGTTCCGCCTAGTGTGCCGCTCCGCTCCAGTGTTCCGCCAATGGTGGCGCTCTGCTTTAGGGTTCCGCTGAGCGCGCCGCTCCGCTCCAGGGTTCCACTGAGCGTGCCGCTCCGCTCCACTCCAGAGTTCTGCCGACCACCACCTGGCCGCGAAAGGGAAGTTGTTCCGTCGCCTGACAGCGACGAAGGCGCCGCCACACTTCAAAGTACCTCAAAAAACGCTGTCGCGCACCAAGGTCCTTCTGACAGTCGACGTCATGACCTGAAGCTCCTCCAAAGGCGCCAAAGCACTCCCCACCGAGGGCGTCGCTCAGCCTCTGATCTCCGCCGAGGGCGTTGCTCAGCCTCTGATCCCCGCCGAGGGCGTCACTCTGCCTCAGACCTCCGCTGAAGGTATCACTTAGCCCCAGTCCTCTGCAGAGGGCGTCGCTCCGCTCCAGAACTCCGCAGAGGGCGTCGATCCGCTCCTGATCTCCGCAGGGGGTGTTGCTTCGCTCCAGACCTCCACAGAGGGTGTTGCTCCGCGCCTGATCTCCGCAGGGGGCGTCGCTTCGCTCCAGACCTCCGCAGAGGGCGTCGCTCTGCCTCTGGTCCTTTCCAAACTTCCCCTGTTACTTAGCGATGCGGATCGGTCCAATTCTTTCCTCTTCCGGGCCTCCTCCTTTGACCCTGGACGGATGGCGAGGCCCTCCTCAGAGTGCTCTGGCCTGCCTGGCAAGCGTGGGTTTGGTGCATCAGGTGCCACCCCTGGAGGGGGGTACGGACAGGGATCCCCCTGCCACGCCCCCTTAGCGGCTCTCTCTCAGCCACTCCCGGTGCTAATTGCCGACACCTGTTCCACATTACCATTCCCCTATATAAGTTCCCCACTGGCTGTCGCATTACGGACTAAACCCGCATTACGGTTCGTATGCTCTCAGTTTTGTGTTTGTGTGCTGAAAGGCTCATTAAACATGATTGAGTTACTTCTGCTTCCTTCTCGTAATCACTACCCTGACAGTTACATCATTAAAAAAAATGAATAAATACTTTAGAATAAAGAGACTTTTTTATTTTTTTTTATAGCACATTTTAATATGATGGTTGATTTTTATCCTGCCTTCTCTAAACATTCAACTATAGACAACATTAAATTATATAATAACATTTTAAAAGTGAACCTGAATATTATAAAATATATTATTAAAAAGAAATTCTTATCAACATTAGCTGTATCTGTTTTTCTGATCTTTAAACAAAACTATAAACAGCATATGTGCTTAATACAAGTGCAAAAAAATAAACAAACAAACAAAAAAAAACTGCTGCTAAAGAAGAAAGTAGTGTAAAGTAATTGTTTTCTTCATTTCATTCATATTTGCTGTTATGTGGTTGCAAAATTATTTGGAACCAATCTTCTAAAGGAAATTTCTATATTTAGTTTAATTTCATTGTGTGAATTATTTTCTCCTCTATAAATCATCCCAATAAACCTTTTATCATCACAGTGATTAAAAGCAGTCTGCAAAAAATAAATGGAAATAGATGACAGATATTGATAATTTGTTTTGAATGATCATATGTGCAACCATTCCCTTTTCTGAATCATATGACGGCCCGATCTTTTGAGAATCTGCTTGCACCTTGCATCTTTAATCTTGTCACTAATTATTGACTAGGACATTTCCTGGTGATGGGACAGTTAAGTGGTTTAAAGTATCCCATCAACAAACAGTGTTGGAAGCCGTATGTAGCTAAAGTCAATTTGTTGGAGCATAGGATTAATGCGCTTGGAGGCTTAATACTGATCATTACACTAGTAGTTGGGTTAATAAATTGGCCTGTTGAATGTACATTGTGTAATGTCAGCGCTACAGACAAATTTATTCTGATAATAAGAATTTTAATATTTTACCACTTAAAGGGTGATACATACGTATATTTAAAATGGTGAATTATTTCATGACAATGGTCTGTTAGACTTTTTTTTTTTTAAATATTGAATTCAAGATCTGCTATAATAATAATAATAATAATAATAATTATTATTATTATTATTATTATTATTATTATTATTATTATTATAATGATAATAATAATAATAATAATGATAATAATAATAATTATAATTATAATAATGATAATAATAATAATAATAATAATAATAATAATTATTATTATTATTATTATTAGTAGTAGTAGTAGTAGTAGTAATAAAAGTAGTAGTACTATTATTATTATTTGAATTTAATAAAAATTAAAGATTTTTATGACATTAGCTTTGCTGCTGGATTGAAAATTATATATTTACCAACAAGAGGATAGCTGAAAATATTGCCACTGTGTAGAATTATGGCATTCAAGACATTTGATATTTCTAGTGATTATCACCCAGATCTGCCTAAGCTTTGGATAAAAAAATCTTTTAAATACATTCATTTATTCTGCATCCTGCCACTTTGTCTCCCAGGGCAGTGTGTGTATGAATGTTTGCATCCTTGGCTCCAACTCAGCCATCTATTAGAGGTGGCATTTACTTTGACTGTGGTATTCAAGCAACATAATGAACTTAGAGTGATGGAGAATTGCAAGTGTTGGACATTGCAGACATCAGAGTCCAGCTGAATGCAGTGCAGCCAGGCTGCAGTAGGATTTAGAGAAATATTTTATGTTGGTTAGTAGCTATTTATCAAAATAACATGTTTCTTTTCAATGATTATACTTTCAGTAATATATTCTGCCAGCTGCCTAAAGCTATTATTATTATTATTATTATTATTATTATTATTATTATTATTATTATTATTATTATTATTATTATTGTTGTTGTTATAAACAGCCATCATAGAAACACAACCCCTAAATAAATTCCTAATAAAAGTTTTATGTGTGGCTAAAATTTAGACTTCTTTTTAGAGGGTCTTATTTTCTGCTCTTGGATTTTTCTTTTTGAGATTTGTAGTGTGTTTTAAATTACATTTGTGCTTACAGTCTTGAAGAAGTAGTTTTCCATATACCTTTTACCTGTGATCACTCCTCGGTAACCCCCTGTCCAATGAACGGCCATGCTTTTAGCAGCCTGTCCCCACTGTGTTGGGCAAACAGACGTGTCTGTTTCAGTGTTTGTCAATGTCAGTTGCTTAACCATTTATCAGTGGTCAGTAAGTGCTCTGGCAGCTGGATATGTTTGGCCTGTGCGCATTAGAAAAAAAAAAACTTGTTTTTTTTAGGAAATTAAGCATGGACATGATTTCTACACATTGGTTCACACAGACACACGCACACACACACACACACACACACACACACACACACACACACACACACACACACACCAATAAGTATGTGCCTCTCTTTACTAAAGCCCACCCTCACATGTTTTACACACTCAACCCAACCCCTTCCTATCCCCTCCTCCTCTTGAGGTGGTATAGCTGTCAGACCAATCCTCCAGAGTCTATGCACCAGGGCAGAACAAGTTAAGACACAGAATGAAGGGAGGAGTAAAAATAGAAGAGTTAGGGGTTCCCATGTCAGTACCACAGGCTTGAGTTTGAGAAAAGGAGAAACTTTAAGTCAGACTTAACACCAGCCTTGATAGATGAGCTGACTCATAACAGCTGCATTTTTTTTAAATAGTAATCAGTGATACAATTCTCTAAAAGTTGCACGGGTGCTGTACGACTTTCCACAGAGCCACTGCAACTGCCTTGTCACATTGTGACTTGTACAGGTAAGTCTAAGTACTTCTCTAATCCTACTGAAACTAGTATTTTAGTATTTGTCACTGTAACTATTAGAATTCATGGAAAATATTTCTAACAGACTCAATTAATTTGAAAGTGCTTTGAATTAGAATTTTGGTAAAACAAGGAACAGACCCATGTTCCACCTTAGGGCTGTTTCTTAATTAACAAGACAAAATTATTATTCTAATAATCACAGTATGCACATAAACTTTCATTATTAGGTAATGTTTCTGCGTATGCACCAGAGAGCTCTTAATCCACTGACAAAGGCCATATTTATGTAACACTATTTATTTAACAGACCACAGGTCAATGGGTTTTGAAACTGAATCTGCAATTTAGCAATCTGCTTACAAAAAATTAAAATGGTTTGTTTCCACATTTTTGTGCATAATGTTAAAATGTGTGTATATGTGTGTACTATAAGTAGACCTCAAGGAAATACTTGCATATAGATGGATTCTATAATTAGTGACATGCCTTCAAATTAGAACAGTTCTCAGTTAGATGCTAGTGGGCTACTTTAATATCCCATATTAATGAAAAACACTTTCACATTTATAAACTATCCAGTCTCTATTAAAGCAGTTAAAATATTTACCATGTTATGCAATACTTGTTGAAGTTTTTTTTTTTTGTTGAAGCAGCCTATAAAAATCTACTATACTGTGAGCATAGGCATGGGCAGTGACTGAAAATGTCCAATCACTGCCCTATGAGTAGGGAAACAAGTAGGGTGTTGTAACAGTACAGCCTAAACTGAGGAGTATTGTAGCCTTCCAGGAATCAGTAAAGAATACTGGGATGTTGTCATATACTGTACTGTGCAAAAGTCTTTGACACCATAACTTTTTTAAATACACATTTTGTTTTAAATATTTAGCATAAACAAAATCCCAACAAAAATGCTACAGAAAATAAAAGAAAAATACTTTTCAGGCATTAAACAAAAGAATAATTGTTGGTTGTTACCTTGGAAAACAGAAGTCAATGCAAAAGTGTGAAGATTTGTAGCAGACTCGTCACAATGCTTACAAAGCTTTACAAATCCTAATGTAAAAAAAAAAAAAAAAAAGGTTTATTTCATTATTTTTGAAAGCCTATTTGCTTTTCTTTGCTTCTCAGAATTGTATTATATTTGTATCTGAAAGTTTTTATTAGTTTTTAATATTTATATAATTGAATCATTTTCTTGGATTCAGGTTTTAAGTGAAAGAATGCTGGCACACCTGCTGTCATTCAGCCGCTCTCTGGTGAGAAGGAAAAATGTGGACTGTCTGGAGGATTCCAAACTCTGTCGCTGCCTCTCCACAGTGGACCTGATCGCTCTGGGTGTTGGCAGCACACTGGGCGCTGGGGTCTATGTTCTTGCTGGAGAAGTTGCCAAAGGCAACTCCGGCCCAAGCATTGTAGTATCTTTTCTCATAGCTGCTCTGGCCTCTGTCATGGCAGGCTTGTGTTATGCTGAGTTTGGCGCTCGAGTGCCCAAGACAGGTTCTGCATATCTGTATAGCTATGTGACTGTTGGAGAATTCTTGGCCTTTATCACAGGATGGAACCTGATTCTCTCATATGTCATAGGTGAGGTAGTAGTATTGCTCTACTACTAAATGTCATCAAATTTTTATTTTGAAAAATGCGGATCTTAAATAATATATTTTTTTTAAATGTAAGGTATTTTATGCACAATATATTAAAAAAAATTTACTATCCTTTTTATTCTTAAGTTTTAAAATGTATTATCTGAAACTAAATGATCATTAGCTCTGTTATGTGACAAGTGCACTTGAACCTCTCGATAGAACATAAATCCAGCTATTAAATCTCTCAACAGATCATGATAAAAACAAAAACAACATTTTTGGATACTAAAACATCTTATGTAATTCATAATAATACATAATACATAACTTACATAATACAGTTTCTGGCAAAAACTATTGCCATACTTTATTGTAAATATATTATATATAATATTGGCCTAATATATATCATTATCATTTTATAAGAATACATTTATTTATACATTTATTTATAATTTATAAATTTTATAGAGAATAAATTTTGGACTTTTCAAATAAATCATCAAGGGTTGTATTGACTTGTACGCATTAAAAACACAAGACTGTTTTTCTTTTAATGAAGGTACGTCAAGTGTTGCCAGAGCTTGGAGTGGAACTTTTGATGAACTAATAGGGGGCCATATAGATCAGTTCTGCAAAATACACTTCAGAATGAGCATGCCTGGCCTGGCAGAGTATCCTGACTTCTTCGCAGTTTGCCTTATATTACTGCTATCAGGTATTTAAGTTTTTGACATTTACATTTAAATAAATAACCTTTTTTGGTATGCTTGACAATTTTTCTTTCATTATGTTATTATCTGTAATAAGCTGTAATAATACTATAATTTAATTAAAACTTGCTTCAGTAACAATAGATTTTTGTAGTTTAAGTTGCAGTTCTGATTAAGAGACACAGCAGGTCATACACAAGAATGCTTTATTTGTGCCTCATCATGGGGTTTTGTGTTAAGTCCTAAGTAAGTTGGCAGCTGGGCTGCTTTAAAATTCCAGATAGAATGACGTTTGAAATGGCTGGACTTAAGCAGACTATTACACTATTTCAAGAGGACATTCTGTCAATGTTTACTTTATAACAGTAAAGCCAAGTTTTTCCAAGGCCGACATGCTAAGGTAATGAGGAACACCGCTACTATACTGCATTAGAGAAGCTCAGGTTTAGAAAATGTGCTTTTCTGAATAAAAGAATCATTAGAAATTTAAATTAGATTAGAATCAAAAGAAATAAGAATTGCCGCAAAACAAAGCACTTTGATTTTATACTGAACATTTTCTTATGACTTTATTTTCCCAGGTCTTCTCTCCTTTGGGGTTAAAGAGTCAGCATGGGTCAACAAAGTCTTTACCGCAATCAACGTGCTTGTGCTTATGTTCGTCATTGTCTCTGGCTTCGTCAAAGGAGATTCCTTGAACTGGAAGATATCAGAAGAATATCTTGTCAATGTGACTATTGTGACAAGGCACGAGAGTTATATTTTTAGATGTATAAGGTTAAAAAGTGTGCAATACAAATGAGTTAATGTGGAAAAACAAAGACAACTAACTTTATTCTTGTAACTGATTATAGAAATCTATCCTACACTGATAATATTACCAGCGATTACGGTGCAGGTGGGTTTTTGCCTTATGGTTTTGGAGGGACCTTGGCTGGTGCAGCCACATGCTTCTATGCCTTTGTTGGATTCGACTGCATTGCTACAACAGGTATTCATGGCTAGACACAATCATGCCCTGTTAATAAAAGTGCTATTAATTCTGTTTTGTGAAGCAGTGCTTTAATGGCAGATTTTTCTTGGTCAGGAGAGGAGGTGAAGAATCCTCAGAGGGCTATTCCCATTGGTATAGTTGCTTCCCTGCTGATTTGCTTTTTGGCGTACTTTGGTGTGTCTGCTGCTCTTACCCTCATGATGCCGTACTATCTTCTGGATGAGAAGAGTCCCCTGCCTGTGGCCTTTGACTATGTTGGATGGGGTCCTGCTAAATATGTGGTTGCAGTAGGATCACTGTGTGCACTATCAACCAGGTAATCATCATTTCAGGCTGGGACTCGAGTCTTATTTAAGATCACCTTTTAGTGTTAAATATAAATATTATACATAATTTAATTGTTTGCCAAAAGAAAGACTGCAAGGCCTAGTTAGTACATATTGTTAAATGGGTCTCTTGTGGATTGATTCATAAATACTTTAGTAATCTATGGTGGTAATTTTTTGAAAGAGGAACAAACATAAATTGCTTTGCACTTCAATTTAATTGATGCTTCATTATTGCACTCTTTCAGGACATAAGCCTGAGCATGCAAAATTATTTTCTGTTTTCCTTGTGAACTCTTATGTAGTTCCAGAATAGTCTATATTGCAAGTTGATTTATATTAAGTTGATTCTGACTGGTAATCGGTTAATATGAGAATTTTGGTGCATACAGTCACTGGCCACTTATTTTGGAACACCACACTAATATTGGGTCTGTCCCGCTTTTATTCAAAGAATAGACTCTGTTGATTCCACAAGCTGATGGAAACATTTGTTTGGGATACTGATGGTGCTGTTTCTATTGATTTAATTGCATTAAATTGCTGCAGATTTTTAAATGCCCTTTCTAGCATGTCCCAATTGTATTTGGATCTAGTGACTGGTGGAGACCATTTAAATATTCTGCAGTCAGTGTATTGTTGATGAAAATAGTTTAAGACAACTTGCACTTGGTGACATGCAAAATTATGATAATGAAAATGGTCATTATAAGATGGTTAAAATTCTGACCTGTCCTATTTTGGTGAGCCTCTGCCCACTTTAGCCTCATATTCCTTTTCATTCCAATCAAACAAGAGCCTCTTCCACCTGTTTAATTAGTTGATCTTGGCTTTCGATAATTTCAATATCAGAGTGTAGCTTCTGCTTGGCTGGAATGAAAACCTGCACAAACCCTAAACATTTTTGTTTTGGAATGTATCTGCATGAGTTTATGCATTGTACTCTTTACCCATTTAATTGGTTGACTGAATAATTGCATGAATGATCAGGAGTACAGGTTTTCCTTTGTAAAAGTGGCCACTGAGTGTATATCATCATAAAAACATAATATACTGTAACCTTAAATCTATGGCAATGCCTTCAGGGATAATCCAGGAATACATAACTGAATGACCAAATCCCTAAATGCTGTCCAGTGTATAGTTCTTAAAGTTAATACACAAACTGAACCATTTTATAAAGCAGTAAAAAAAAAAGGTTTTTAGGGAATTGGTCTCCAGCATGTTCTTGTTCTGCTCTTTGGTGCAGTGTGGCTTGTGTTGCCTGACTAATGTGTTCGTCCCGTGCATGTCTTTGCTCTATATGCAGTCTGCTGGGCTCCATATTCCCAATGCCACGTGTAATCTATGCTATGGCAGAGGATGGGGTGCTTTTCAAAGTATTAGCCCGAATCAATCCTAAGACGAAGACCCCACTTATTGCCACAATGGCCTCCGGTATAGTTGCAGGTGAGAGCTGGAGGTGCAACTTGCAATGTAAAATTTGGCACCATGTTCCACAAGGCAAATGTGAATGTGTAACATGAAGAAAGCATTGGTGAAGTTATAGAATGAATAACCGTACAGAGATACCAAAAAATCCAAACAGAAACTTGGCAATAAAGAAAAAATCCTACACAATGCCTGCATTAACAGTAATTTACACATTCACAATTGCCAGTGGATTGATATGTGTTCTTAACTGTCAGGAATACTTTGTTTTTGAACGATGACCCCTTTTTTGTTCCTAGCCTGTTAGGGGCCATGTTTCCTCTGCCTCGTATTCTGTTTGCCATGGCACGAGATGGTATACTTTTCAGATTTCTTTCCAAAGTGAGTAAGCGTCAATCACCAGTGGCTGCCACAATGGCGGCAGGCACCATAGCGGGTAAGGAGAGAGGGACATGGCATGGACTGCTGTCTCTTTGTGTGTCGCTTGGGTTGCAGTTGCGGTGTGTGCATGACTGGGCTTGCAGTGGTATTGTTGGATGCATGCATTTTCTCTTGTGGTGAAAGGAGTGATATGCAGGTTACATCACATTGATGTCTTTTCCCTGATGCCCTGCTCTTAAATATTTTAATTAACCCAAAATTCACAAGGTAATTAATTGATAAGTCGAATCAGGTGTATTTAATGCATGTTAAGATGTATTTTTTTTTTTTTTTTTACAAAGAAAAGATTACTTATGAGGATAAGGGTTCTAACCTGAAAGTTCTTTTCTGGGAGATAAACTTTTTGTTGAACACAGAGTTCTACATAAAGCATTTAAGGCTTTCCTTTATGCTGCAGCTGTAACATTTCTATGACTGCATGTGTGATGCAAAGCAGTGGGGTTTTTCCGAAATTGGTCACACAGCTTTATAGGGGCCTTAAAGAGGAAGATAGCGTGGTGTGAGTGAAAAGAGCAATATTTGCTTTGTGATCAAGGGCAGGTGCAGCTACAAGAATTTCATTTTAGGAACAGTAAAGGATAAAAAACGTTCACGCTAGCTGGAATGAGGGAATGAGTTTTGCAAGTGTTCTAAGCATCTACATACAGCTGCATAGAGGGCAGAGTGTAGTGTAGATAACAAACTACTAGGAAGAGGTCTGCAGGAGGTCAGTTTTTGCTTTGTGAGGCCCCTGTGATTCAATCCAATCTGGGATTGCTAGCCTGCTGAGTGTTTGTAAGTTTGGACACCTGTAGCAATGCTCTGAATTAGTGCTTGTGTCTCAAATTGATCTCATACTGTACATCAGCAAAGAATTTAAATTTTCTCTTGGGATGTTAGGGATCCCTTTGGTGTTACATAATTACACAAAAACAATGCATTAATGCAGAAGGTAGAGGTGTCCAATTTTATCTATAAAAAGATCAGATTACTGCAAATTTATGCTCCATCTAAAGAGGATTCTGCCACCTGATTCTGTCTATTTAATCAGTTAATCTTTTGCCGACTATTGGCTTCCTGCTTGTTGGAATGAACATTTGCAATGATACAATCCTCTTTACAGAAATGACTGGACACCTTTGAAAAAAGCAGAGACAATTCTGTGACCACTAGTTATATTATACAGTAAAATATTTGAATAATTACATATAATGATAAAAAATAAGTCAAGAATAAGGAAATTACTTTTGTGTAGCAACACAAACATTAAGAGAATAACCTTTAGATACACAGATTGTTTCCTTATTAATAGTTGAATTACGGTTTGGAAAATGAAGAGTTCCAGATATTTTACGAGGAAAAGTTTTCAATGTATCTTTCTTTATCACTCAATTTAAATAACTTAATTGAGATTCCCAGACTTAATTGTTGTGCTCATTCTTTAAGTATTTACAGTTTGTCCTTTTCCACTTCCACTTCTAATTTAACCCCCTATATGTCTTAGCTGAAGTGAAGGATGTTTACAGCTTATGAACACAATCAGGGATTTATGGAGCAGTTTTCACCTCCTTTTTTTTTTTTTTTTTTTTTACATTTCAGAAAAGTATACAAAGAAACAGTATCTTTCCAGGGTAATCTAAAGGTTTTTTTTTTTTTTGCAATTTGTTACATTGTTTTTGTATATATTTAATACTTAATAAATTATATTTAATACACCATATTTAATACAACCTAGTTGTGTTGCCGTGAAATCCCTGGTTGTGGTTTTAGAAATGATGATGGGTGATAGTGGTAACTGTCAGATTCATAAATTTGCTTGCTGCATCCTTTTAAAAAAAAGGATGAAAAAACATTTCTGTTCATTTATACTTAAAGGTTAATAACTTAAAAGTGGTATTTTACCATAAACCAAACAGAGATAATTAATCCAAGCTACTCGTATAATGCTTATGATGCAAATATCTAGATTTTTGTCCATAGTGCCAATTATAAAATATTTTTTATGGTAAAAATTCACTTTAAACATTTGTTTTTTGCTTTTAAAGCTTTATATAGACCAACATCTAATTAATGACCCAGAATAAGTTATATCGCATGCCTACTGATAAATCGCCAATTGAATTCATAGATTGGATTGTTTGATTTGAATTGTTTGTTCTTTCTTTTTTAATGTTCTTGTTGGTGTTATTATTGTATGTAATATGGTCTTTAGAAGGTATAAACAGCATTTATATATTTTCTTAATTGCTGTGTTAATCTTTTTTTTTGTATGTATGTATATATATCCTACAGCTATCATGGCCTGCCTTTTTGACCTAAAAGCCTTAGTGGACATGATGTCCATTGGCACTCTCCTGGCATATTCTTTGGTTGCAGCTTGTGTTCTTATTCTCAGGTTTGTACTAACGGCTTCATTTACTACAATAAAAAACAAGAAGGAAGCGTAATAAAAGCATTTCAAGGTGTAAATTAAAAATTAAAATATTATAAAAATATTTCCACGATATACTGTGCATTTAATGTGTGCACAGGAATATGCATATAATCTAAAAAAAGATACGTCTTAGCGGCTTCAGTATTTCAAAGTTTTGTTTATTCAACCTTGTTTTCTCAGACAAACTCGAATTAAACAGCACACACTTAATGTATGTGTCCAGAAATCCTGAATGTGGCTACTGTTTAAAAAAAAAAAAGGACAAGTAAGAACATTGAAGAAAAAAACACAAACTCCACATGAACTAGGAGATTTCTCAACAAGTAGAAGGAGGATGTGTAGACCTTTAAGAAGAGATTAGGTGTACTGTGACCTCAAATTTTTTTTTTTTTTTCCAATGTGGTGTGCAGAATTTAATTATTGAAAAAAGGAGCCATCAGTAAAGCATGAAATAAACAAGTTTTAATAGTTTAGCATATTTGTTCATGAAGGCCTTACTGAGACCTTTAGGTTTGTTTTCTATTCAGTTTAAAATTGAAATGAACCTAAAAATAAATAAAAAAGGAAGAGTTGTGTGGGAAGGGGCAGGGCAAGCTATCAGCCAGTAAAAACAGAGCTGGTGGTAAATAATAAACAAATGATATAGGTGTTCTTAAACTAGGTAGGTGGCGCTGCTGTTTTTTTCACCACCCGAAAAGCACCTAGATTCTATTGAAATGATTATGCACATATTGTCCAGGGAAGTTTCAAAGGCGGCATAACATGGCCAATCATGTGACAGCATAATAAAATTAACATTATATTATAGGGACAGACAGTAAAGATAATCAGTCTTCTGTTTCAGGTATCGTCCTGACTCTGTGCTTGAGAGCTCTAAAACCAATGAGGTTGGGGAATCTGAGCTGACGGAGTCTGAGTCCCATCTTAATAGGCTGAAAGATGGAGAAATGTCTCTGCATACTCTCTTTAATCCTTCCCTTCAGCCCACAAAGAGCTCATCCAATGCTGTTAACATGGCTGTTGGAGTCATAGGTAAGCTTAATAGCTCTGCCCACTACTGACAAATATCTGTGATTTTGCATATGTACAGTAACTAATATATAAATTAATATATAAATAACATGATAGATTTAAGAAACCTACAGCATCAGGTTATTAGCAATATTTTTGCAGATTAAATAAGCACACAGATAATGATGCATGCATTTCCCCCTTTAACAGCTATCGTAGTGTGTGTCATGAGTGCACTTACTACACATTGTGGACAATCCATTCTTGCTTTGGAGCCCTGGGTCTTGGGAGTGCTGGCAGCATCCTTTCTCATCTTTTTTATGTGTGTTGTTTTGGTCTGTAGACAACCACAAACAAGCAAAAAGGTGTCTTTCATGGTATGTAGACTTGCAAAATGTTTAAGGTTAACAGAGTACACACTCCTAAAATAGAAATCCTCCTTATTTATTTATTTATTTATTTATTTATTTATTTATTTATTTATTTATTTATTTATTTATTTGTTTAATTGTTTCAATTTTACATTTTTTGCTAACCATGTTTTGCTGCAGATTATAAAATTTCTGCCAGTGTAAGACAACAAATGGCTATTTTTAATTGATGTACTAAGAACTTTAACTGTTAGGTATTGAAAAGAACAAGAAAGACAGGTTAGTAGTAAGTTGGGATAAAACTCTTTAGCAAAATCTTTTGACTATTAATTGTTATATGTTGTTGATTAATCATTCCAAACAAATACATGTTTTATGTTAAGAAGTCTCTAGTGAATGTAATGTGACAGATTACAATTATGTAACATTTAACCGGGGTTTTATGCCTACCTACCCACAGTATCTCCAAAAAGTGAGTACACCCCTCAAATATCATCAACCATTTTAGTACCTTCTCAAGGGACAATACTATAGAAATCAAACTTGGATATGTTTTAGAGTAGTCCTGTCAAGCAGACAAAACCATAAACATGATGAATACGACAATGTGCCTTTGCATGGTTACATGATGTAAAGCTGTTATCACTTGTTGCAAGATATTCTGACAATTATGGCTGTATAATGAGTTATTTTCAGAGAACAGTAAATCTATACTGCTATACAAGCTGCACATCGACTATTTTAAAATATATAATAGTTTCATTTCTATAGTATTGAGAAGATATACTAAGATGGTTGCTGAATTAAGATGGGTACATCAAACATTTGTGAGATACTGTACCTAATTTTGGTACCTTTATGGGTTTTTGGAAGTTAATTTCCAATACATCTTTGTTGCATTGGAAATTAACTTCCAAAAACTCATAAAGTTTGAATGACAAACTCATAAGTTACAACATAAAATTTTGTTTAAAAAAGTTTAATGCTTATAAAATTCTTACTTATAACATTAATAATAAAAGTTAAGAAATAATCCAGAAATTGCTAAATGTAGATAAAACTGAGGGAAAAACAAGAGAAAGCCTCTGTACAGTGTATGGTTCAGTAAACTGAGACTAATGTGGCGTTTCATTTATTTGACTTAACACGCATACTAAGTTTCCATGCATGTATTATTGGGCACTGCTGCAGATGTTCATTGCAGTGTTTATTTGCTCTACAGGTTCCCTTGCTACCCTTTCTGCCCATTCTGAGCATATTTGTCAATGTTTACCTCATGGTGCAGCTTAGTGGAGACACGTGGATCCGTTTTTCAGTTTGGATGGCTATAGGTAAGTGCTCTCTGGCTCTCTCTTTCTCTCTCTCTCTCTCTCTCTCGCTCTCTTTCTCTCTTACACACACAAACACACACAGACTTAAGCACACGCACACCAACACAGTATTACTCCAAGACATGACTAGTACTATTTAAATGCCTTAGATGAATACATGTTTGAGTTGTGTTTCACTCATCTACAGGTTTCCTAATTTATTTCGGTTATGGGATGTGGCACAGCAGTGAACATCAGAGGCAGCGGCAGAACACTGAAAACGCGCAAGAGAAACAGAGGATGTTTGCAAAGGAGGGTGCTGTAGACAAATACATCCAATCAGAGAAAACCAGTCAGCTTTAGAGAATGTATTGCTGTTAAAGCTGATTTTGTAACAAGCCCTTGTGCTTTACCAAATGAGAGACCAGCTCAGCTCTGAGCCCAGTATCAGATGTGGGTTGACATTGCTTTCTTTATTAAGGTGTTTTTAATTTAATGAAATATAAACCTTATCACATATAAAACCTTATCACATAAGTATGTGAGTAAGAAATGTCTTAACTCTGCAATGAGGACTGAACTTTACACGTTAACCTACTAAATGTTAACATTACAACTTTAATAGCCATTACACCTTTAAAAGGCATTTCAGATGCATATAGAAATAGCTAGAGTAACATTAGCTACCAGAGTGGCTATTGTTGGGTAGTGTACGTTTTTTTATTATTATTATAATTTAACATAAGCGTAAGTACAAATATAAAAACTAGGGGTTTTTTTGTATGTTTGCTTGTTTCATTTTTTTTTGTAGCCATGATCAGTATTCTCAATATTTGACTGCATATAGATTTTTTGCAATTAATTTATATTGCTGTGTTTAGACCTTTGTTTAAGATAAAAAATTAAATGAAAAGTTTTACTTTTAATTAATAAAACATATAATAGGGTTATAGTATTTTTATTTTATGTTGTTTTAAGATATTTCACAGACTTTTTTTGCAAATGGAGCTCTCATAATATTCAGAGATTGCTGGTATAAATGAGCTAGAGGGTTTCTACTGCTAGTACTTCTGATTTTCAAATATAAAAACTATACTTTAATTTTTGGGGTTTGCATTGGATTATTTACTTAAGGTGAAAAAATTAAGGTTGAAATTATTTGGATTTTTCTGTAGAAACATAACTATTAATGTTCCTAGGAAAATTACACAGAATTGTGTACAGAAGTAACACTGGGGCTGATTCTTTCTAATTCAGAGAGTAGATATGTCAGCATGTCAGTGACAGGTGATAAAACAGGAACTAGTGTAATGAATGGAAACAATTACATCCTGGATTATTTACATACTTTTGCCCTAAATTCCTATGGAAGTGAAACTAAAATTAGATGTACAGTGTAACTAAAGTGTGAATTTCACAATAGGACAGACCTTTAGCTTTTATATACCTTTTGATTGAAAGGGTTATAACCCTTCTGTTTACCATGTTACCAAGTACATGACATATTATGTGTAACCACCAGCCTCCACAGATCTTAATAATGTTTTATTATATTTTAAATTTCTTATGGTTACATTCCTTCTGTAATTGTTTTGCATACTTAATTATTTAGCAATTTTTTATTTTGCTATGATCTTGCTTTTTATCTTGCTATGTAACAAATTAAAAGAGTTTTGTACATTCTGTAATTTAATGTACTATTAGTAGCTTTTTTTTGTGAGTGTAGATTTATTTAAACACATTTGTAAGTAACATAAAAATACAATGTAACTTAGCTATGTGAATCAACAGTGGGATGTTGTGTGGATATTTAGATGATAGTCATGTAATACAATTTCAGCAAACGTTTGATGCCTGATTGTTTGTATAACTTTGATGACATATTTTTTAAGTATAAATATCAAAGCTGATATATTTGTATGTCAGAATTTAGATTAGATCTATATTGTTGGTTATACACAAATTGTGATTGTTCTTACAGTGTCATAGATTTGCTAGATTTCATAAAATCTCAGACTTTACAGCAACCTTTACAAAGCCCACCGATGTGACTGATTTATTTTATAGAATAAATAACAATAATGTGTAGAATAACTCTTATGGATGTCTCCTGTATGACTGAATTTGTGGCCTAATAAAACAGTATTACTGACAGATTCTGGTGAATTCACGAATTAAAGAATTCTCATTCTTTTCTACTTATGTTTAACAATAAACATTTTCCAATTTTCCATATTTAAATTTTTTTGTCACTAAATAAACCATTTACTGAGAATTATTGTACAGTATAGCTACTATCTATCTATCTATCTATCTATCTATCTATCTATCTATCTATCTATCTATCTATCTATCTATCTATCTATCTATCTATCTATCTATCTATCTATCTAACACAACCGCAACGGGTATTGTTAGCCTACAGGGTACCAGTGGAATTTAGGCTACTCTTGGCTGAAGGAGGGGAAGGAGAAGAGGAAGACGTCTACAGGAACGTCAAGGAAAGCAAAGGTTTAGGAGAGTGGAGGTTGGGGTTGGTACTTCAAATGTTGGTACTATGACAGGTAAAGGGTGAGAGGTAGCTGATATGATGGAGAGGAGAAAGGTAGACATGTTGTGTGTTTAGGAGACCAAGTGGAAAGGGAGTAAGGCCAGGAACATTGGAGGTGGGTTTAAACTGTTCTATCATGGTGTGGATGGAAAGAAAAATGGCAGTGGTGAACACGTATTTTAAGAAAAATGAGGATCATAGGGTGACATATAATAGTGGAGGAAGGTGCACACAGGTGGACTATGTTCTATGTAGGTGATGCAAGAAAAGGAGATTGGAGAATGTAAGGGGTTGGCAGGGGACAGTGTAGCTAGACAGCATCGGATGGTAGTCTGTAGGATGGTTTTGGAGGTGAAGAAGAAGAGGAGGAGAGTGAGGACTGAAAGAAAAATAAGATGGTGGAAACTGAATGCGGAAGAGTGTAGTGTGAGGTTCAGGGAAGAGGTCAGACAGGGGCTCGGTGGTGGTGAAGAGATGCTGGATGATCGGGCAACTACTGCAGAAGTGATAACAGCTAGAAAGGTACTTGGTGTGACAAATGGAAATAGAGAGGAAGACAAAGAGATGTGGTGGTGGAATGAGGAAGTGCAGGAGAGCATAAGGAATTGGGATAGACAGAGTGATGAGAAAAGTAGGCAAGAGTACAAGGAGATGCGCAGCAGGTAAAGAGGGATGTGGCGAAAGACAAGGAAAAGGCATATGAGAAGTTGTATGTGAAGTTGGACACTAAGGAAGGAGAAAAGGATTTGTACCGGTTGGCCAGGCAGAGGGACTAAGCTGGGAAAGATGTGCTGCAAGTTAGAGCAATAAAGGATGGAGATGGAAATGTGTTGACTAGTGAGGAGAGTGTGTTGAGAAAATGGAGGGAGTATTTTGATCAGCTGATGAATGAGGAAAATGAGAGGGAGAGAAGGTTGGTTGGTGTGGAGATGGTGAAGCAGGAAGTGGATAGGATTAGTAAGGAGAAAGTGAGAGCAGCAATTAAGAGGATGAAGAGTGGAAAGTCAGTTGGGCCAGATGACATACTGGTAGAAGCATGTAGATGTTTGTGCTGGTACCGATTTTTAAGAACAAGGGAGATGTGCAGACCTGCAAAAACTACAGGGGAATTAAGTTGATCAGTCACACCATGACGTTATGGGAAAGAATAGTGGAAGAGGTGACCATCTGTGAACAACAATATGGTTTTATGCCGAGGAAGAGCACCACAGATGCCTTATTTGCTTTGAGAATGTTGATGGAGAAGTATAGAGAAGGTCAGAAGGAGTTGCATTGTGTTTGTGGATTTAGAGAAAGCGTACGACAGGGTGCCAAGAGAGGAGTTGTGGTATTGTATGAGAAAAAAAGTCAGGTGTGTCAGAGAAGTATGTGAGGGTGGTGCAGGACATGTATGAGGACAGTGTGACAGGTGTGCAGCAGGAACGACAGATTGGTTCAAGGTGGAAGTTGGACTGCATCAAGAATTGGCTCTAAACCCTTTCCTTTTTGCAGTGGTGATGGACAGGTTGACGGACGAGGTCAGACAGGAGTCTTCATGGACTATGATGTTTGCGGATGATATTGTGATTTGTCATGAGAGTAGGGAGCAGGTTGAGAAGAGCCTGGAGAGGTGGAGGTACATGCTGGAGAGAAGGGGAATGAAAGTCAGTAGGAGTAAGAGAGTACATGTGTGTGAATGAGAGGGAGGGCAGTGGAGTGGTGCGGTTGCAGGGAGAAGAGTTGGAGAAGGTGGAGGAGTTCAGGTACCTGGGGTCAACAGTGCAAAGTAATGGAGAGTGTGTTAGAGAAGTGAAGAAAAGAGTGCAGGCAGGGTGGAGTGGGTGGAGAAGTGTGACAGGAGTGATTTGTGATAGAAGAGTATCTGCAAGAGTGAAAGTTTATAGGACTGTGGTGAGACCTACGATGTTGTATGGATTAGAAACAGTAGCATTGAGTAAAAGACAGGAGGTGGAGCTGGAGGTAGCAGAGCTGAAGATGTTGAGGTTTTTGTTGGGAGTGACGAGGATGCACAGGATTAGAAATGAGTTTATTAGAGGGACAGAGCATGTAGGACGTTTTGGAGACAAGGTGAGGGAGGCGAGATTGAGATGGTTTGGACATGTTTAGAGGGACATGGGGTACATCGGAAGGAGAATGCTGAGGATGGAGCCAGCAGGAAGGAGGAAAAGAGGAAGGCCAAGGAGGAGGTTTATGGATGTGATGAGGGAAGAATTGCAGTTAGTTGGGTTGAAAAAGGCAGACGTAGAGGACAGGGGGGTATGGAGACGGATGATCCACTTTGGCGACCCCTAATGGGAGCAGCCGAAGAAGAAGAAGAAGAAGAAGAAGAAGAAGAAGTAGAAGAAGAAGAAGAAGAAGAAGTAGAAGAAGAAGAAGAAATATATACATACACATAAATCTGCCCAGCAGAGGGCACCAGCGGATGGGCAGTTTAGAATTTAGAGTCAGTAGAGTAGTTTAAAATTATTACCCTCTTTTTGTGGAAGATCAAGCCCACAGTGCTTTAGAGACAGTCAATGTTTGCAGAGCTTTAAATCTGCTTTCTGCCATTCCTAAAAACTGTACAGACCCCTGGACACCTGAAAGTGTTCACTATGAATTTCTGGGTACTTCTTTTATTATCAGTATTTCTGCTGGAGGTCCAAAATGGTGAGTCTATAACACTTTTTTATTATTTACTGTTTTCCAAGTCCGATTAGGAAACAGTTATAGCTGTGGAAGAGACTGTAAATGTGTATCTTTTGTAGTTATTAGGAATGATCATGATTTTGTTGTGAGTGGTGGGGATCCCTGAGCTGAGACACAAGTTGAGTAACAAAGGTGGGGAGGGAAATAAGCATTACAGGAATTCACAAAAAATACTCAATCTTTTAGATAAAACGTTTTAGACTTAAGTTTAGCAGCAAACTGACAATAATAAAGTTCTTCGAGATGACACTAATTGGCACAGTGTAATACAAAAACACATGCAGGTAGTTTATATTATTTAACTTAAACTTGCAAGATTCCTGGTGTCTGTGCATTAACATAAAGAGAAAAAAGAAAGTTCCTGCAATGCTGTTTGTTCAGCTGTGGATTTGTACTGTAGTGCAAAATGGAGTTTCTTTCCAGATGCTGCTCTGTTCCTGCTGCTCTGTACTTGTTCTCTACTCACTGACTCTTACTGGAAAATGAGATATTCTCTTAGCTGGTTCTCTCTAATTTCTAAACAAAGCGTCCGTATCTACACACTCGCCATGTTATCCTGTTTCCTTCTCATTTACAAGCAAAGATGAGCAATTCTGATAATGGTTTGACATACCACTTCTTTTTCATGCTAATCCAGGTGTAAGTCAAGAGACCAAGAATAAGAAAGATGCCAATTTTAGACCAGGGCGAAAGAAGGGCAAGGGTCGTTACCCCAAAGTAAAAGACAAAGAAGTAGGAGGTAAACTTCAGTCCATTCTCACCCAGGTTCTGGAAAAAGGCCGCTTTCTTCGTCTAAGTGACCATACAATCTTGAATTCTGGAAAAACACTGGAACTAAGATGCAAAGGCAGCAAGATTGGCTGGGCATACCCATCTTATTTGGACACTTTTAATGACACCCGTTTCAGGTACTTTAATCATTTGTTTAGCTGCTTCATCCACAAATCACAATCAAGTTAAAATTGTTAATTTTGATCTAGCGATCATATTTATCTCATGGGAACGAAAGCCAGAAAGAGTAAAGAAACAATCAACACCAAATGCTTGTTTCTAGAGCAAGAAAAACTGCATCAAATACAGATTTGGATCTTTAATGAACAGTTAACTATAACTACCTGATATACCTTACAGCAGATCTTCCAACAGATTAAAGAGTATGTATAAGCATACATTGTGTTTTAGATTTTTAAAATTTCAGCTTTCGTCCTTGTTTCTTGTGTTAGCATTGAACAGAATGATAAGTTTAGTCAGTTGACCCTGAAGTCACCTTCTCCTGCTGATACGGGAGAATACAGCTGCTGGGTGATACTCTGTGATGGTGATGAGTGTGAAAAGGACACAGATCGCACTTCCACCTCTTATATATACTTTACAGGTACAACATATCTTACTGTACCAGGGAAAAAAATCTTGATTATATTACAATATTGTTTTTGTAACTTAGAAAACATCATTGCTGATCGTGCAAATGTCTTTATCTTTTTACCAAGACAAAGATGAGCTTTTTGTCCCATCACCCATCCACTTTGAAATTGTGTTTATGCGGCCTGATATACCTGCAACGGTGCCCTGCCGAGTCACATCCCCTAAGACCACTGTGTCCCTACACCGAGAAATGCCTCCAGAGGAGATACAGGCTGATGGGAAACTTATCTCCTACAACCCTACCAAAGGTTTTATTCTGCAGAGCCCCAGCCTTGAGTACACAGGGGCTTTTTACTGCAAGGCTAAGAGCACTACAAAGACCACACCACAGGTCTCCAATAAGTACCAGCTGCTTTATCTTGAAGGTCAGAAAGATTTTACAAATAAACATAAAATGTGAAAATTGATGGCTGAACATTTAGATCTGAAAACACCGAACATAAGTAATATGGACTAAATCAAACAAACAAACAAGCAGATACCTTTATCAAATATGTTTTTTCCTATTTTTCACTCTAGTACCCAGTGGTCCCCCATATGCAACTATTCAAGCCTCCTCAATTCTAGTGACTGGAGGGGACCTTTTTAACATTACCTGCACTGTTTTGGGTGAGCCCGAAATTGATGTTAAATTCATCTGGACCTATCCAGGACAGGTAAACAACACAGTACTTTCTGTTAAAGAGACAAGACTTATTGCTTGAAAATGTTATATATTCTGTAAAAAGTATATGTATAAAATACAGTGGGTGCAAAAATGGATGTATGAGCTATAAGTTAAACTAAGCTTATTGTAGTTCTACTACTAGTAGTAGAAATATTAATAATAATAATAATATATATATATATATATATATATATATATATATATATATAATAGAAAATACAAAAATGTTTATTAGTAATAACACTGAAGCAAGTTGAGGGGTAAAGACATCAGATGTTCAGGTGATGAATAACGATTGCAGGATACATTATACCAACAGTGCCTTATATTTAAATAGAGACTATTTTTTGCAGGGAGTCTTTCTCAGATTGTTATTGCTGTGTTTTAAATGGTTACAGAATAGAAAAAAAAAAAACATTAAAAGAAAGACAGTACAGCCTTGTGATATGTACAATACAAAAACTTGAAACTGTTATATAAGCTATATTAATTATATTTAATTTAATGCAAAGTTCAGCATCCAGTAGCAAATTGCAATGTTTTATTTTGTCTTGTAACTGACTCACTGGGCTCTCATTGCATAACACTGAAATAAAAATTATTTGTAAATGTTCTGAGAGTCTGGATTGAGTGAGTGGTACATTTATGTGCTGTTCTATAATTCTGTATCTACAGTTACATTAGAGTGAAGGTGTTTTTAAATAATTTCAAACTTCTTCCTCTATAACATGAGATTTTTTCCCACCTGTGATAAAGTTTCCACCCTCACCCACAGTGTCATACCTGCTCCTACCAAAGACTCAGTGTTTAGTCTGTGTATGGCACGCAAAAGCCCCCAGGAAGTCAAACACAATCTTTCAAAAGTTCTCCTCATTACTGTACCCCAATCACTTTCACTTTAGACTCTGTGCCATTTAACTGAAAGCTTGTATTTGCAAATTGATAATTAATTAATGCACACAATCTAAGCAAACTCACCCTGAATTACTTTCTTGTTTTCCCATCAAAGGACCAGAGGCCTGTGATTATTCAGGACTCCCGGAGGCTGATAAACAGGGGTGTGGGCCAAATTGTGCGCATTTCCCAAAGTGTCATGATCGTGGATGATGTGGAGACTATCGATTTTGGGACATACATATGCACAGCTAAAAATCCCCATGGAGAAACCTCAGTGGCCACACAAGTGAACTTATTAAGCCATTAGAGGAAAAAAAATGACTCTCTTTATACATCAGGTATCTTGCTCCTTGCTTTTGTTGATGCCTTTGTCAAGAGAAAAAAAAAAGACTTTTCATGGCAAAGGGTAAAAAATGCAAGATAATATAAAATGCAAATAACATTCTCACTGTTCATAATACCCACAAATGCTTCCTATAGTGAAAATAGCACAACCAATGGTTTATCAAAGAGTTTAACTATGAACTATGCTTTTTAAAATGCTACAATTATCTGTATCTCAATATTAACATGGTCTTGCATTGCTGTAAGTGAAAATAAAATAAGCTGATGGTGGAGCTTGTGGTGGAAAGTGTGCTAAGCCTCTAATGGACTCCGTATGTGGAATGTGGAGTGCAGAGTGGAGCCTGTGCTTATTTTTGGTTCTGTGTTATACACTCTTCATTTTCCATGTTTTTCCTTGACCAGTCATACCTAAGCCTTCTGTAACTTTACATTTGTCCTGGTAGCATCATTCCATACACAAAACCATTACATTCTAAAAGGTTCCTACTAATGAAAATACTTGACTAAAGTTGCATATTTGAAATAAACAAATCAAGTGATTTTAATGACTTTATTTTAATTGTAAATTTATTTAAAATAAGAAAAACAACAAAAAAAAAGAAAAAACAGGTTCACACCAATAAACTTACACAAATATTTTTGCGACACACATAACCAAGTTCCACATTAACTCAGTTTCTTTTTGCTTTCACATCCAAACCATATTCACTCATGAAATAGTCAATACTTAAAGCTGCAGGAGGCGAGTTTCAACACTGGGGGTTGCTCTTGAGGCCACTTAAACATGCACAAACAGTCATATACGTTGGTCCATGGTCATAAAGAATGATTAAAGAAAAAGGACAAACAAAAAAAGTCCTAGGTCAACAGTACTGAACAATCCTAAACCCGTATTCATGTTTAAAACACACACACTGACTTTCATTTACTGAAGTAGCATGTTATTGGACTGACTAATTCTCTGAAATATCATATATACCATTTATTAGTCTTCAGTTTGTGGGACATCGTCTTTAAAACAAAAATTGTAATTCAAATATTCTAATATTGATTCAAAACCCAGAGATTACATCTGCATCCCTTAAGCATGTTCCTAATACTACTACATGGGGCTACCATTTCATCTATGCCTATGAAAATGACTTGTGTAAAAATGGCATGTTTACATTAAATATTTCTCCCCCGCAATATTTCATACCTCAGTATTCAAAAAGAGGGAGGGGGTGCGAGGAGTTAATCATCTTTAAATGGTCAAGAAGCATCTGGAAAGGTTTTATGCATATCATTCTAGGAATTTGTTTTTGTAGTGATGGAATACAAGTCCTGGCAAAAAGCTGCTGGTGATACAAGAAAAAAAAAAAAAACACAACGTATCACTATTTAGATATTACACAGGTCTTATGCATAGAAACTGAAGACAGTTGTATGAAGTTCTAATGGCAAAAAAAGAGGAGAAATTATGTACAAGCCCTGAGATATATATATATATATATTTTTTTTTTCTTCAGCAATCAAACGTGAAAGGCAAAGTACAAAAAGGTGGCCTAATTGATTAAGTGCTTCTGTGCAATCCTTTAATCAGTTATAAAAGTCTTTCAACTGTACAAAGTACACCTGAGAGTAGATCCATTTTGGATTAATGTCCTTCAGGTGACAGGTTGTGGACCCACACGACTAATATAGCCTTCAGTGTCGACACGAACTCTGTCCCTGGCGTCTGAGTGTTTGAGAAGCTGCTTCCTCGAAGCTGAAGACCAGTGTTATCTTGGGGAAACTGGGGGGCTGGAGAAAATGCCTGAGTGCTGAGGGGACTGCAGAGTCATGGAGGTGGAAGAGGGAGACATTTTGCGGGGACTGCTCAGATCTCCATTCTGTAGTTTCCACAGCAGCTCCTCATTTTCCATTGATAGACGCTTATTCACTTTCGTCTCTTTCTGAAGTGATTCCTGCAGGACCGCCTGCTCTGTGGACAGTTGCCTAGTGGGTGAAAACAGGCACATGAACCTTAATTAAACTATAAGTATACAATCCTCTGCAAAAATGTACCAAGTGCAAAACGGTAAAATATGAACCTTTTTATAGTATTAACAAAAGTAGAACATTTGGTTAGGAAATCAGCAAAATGTACACAAATACTGTAAGACTTTGATTGGCTATATTAGGTGTAAAAAACAAAAAACAAATAGTGATTAAACTTTATAAAAAAAATTATAGTAATGAGAATAATAATAATAATACACACACACACACACACACACACACACACACACACACACACACACACACACACACACACACACACACACACACACACACACACACACACACACACACACACACACACACACACACACACAAAATTTTGTGCTTGGCTCAGTTTTTTGCCCAGTAATGCAGTATTAATTACAAATATAAGGAAGCAAAAACCAAACAGAAAATAAAAATAAATATCCAAAGAAAAAGTCCACAAAAAAATCCAAACCACAAACTCATAAAAAACTAAAGTTAGAAAGACAAACCAAACCTTGACAATGCAGCATGCTTGTCCATCCTGGCTTTTAGATCTTCATTTTCTTGCTGGACTTTCTTAAGGCATTCATCAAGCTTCACATTTTTCTCCAGCTAGAATAATGCAATTAAACACAAACATTGTATAAAATGAAATACCAGCGATCAAGTCTGCTTTATCCACAAATGTAAGAACTCTAAATGAAACAAGGACCCAAATCAAAGTTGAACTCACCAGTTTGTCCAATTGCATCAGTTTCTTATCTTGTTGGTGAATCTGCTTGTTCTTAATGTCCAGCACCACTTTCAGACTTTCTAGCTCTTGCTCCAGATAGAGGGTGTGAGAGTCCTTCTGGAAATATTAAAAGTTTAAGTAAAAAGCACTCTTACCTATATTTTCTCCAATACATACATATATAGAAGCTCTATTATGAATATAAAAAGCTACAAAGAGTTCCTTTTTTAAACAGTAACTAGCATGTGCGAGTCAGACTGATCTTGTGGCTTAAAGTCACATTGACATTATGTAATAAGTCATTATGTAGTGACAGAAAGGCAACAGAGACTGGGTTGATGATATGCTATCTATTTATAGAAGGTTTGGCAAAGCATTGGAGGGCTCTTATCTAAATCCTCTTTCAAAAGGCTAGGGGGGCCCCACTTCATGTGAATCAGACAAGACCGTCTAACATTAACCTGCCACTCCAAAAAATACTGATAGACTCTAAATGGAAAGTGTTCTACAGATTTGCTAATCAGTGGGTGCTATTCCTGTTGACTTGATAGCATATATAAACAGTACAAGATAAGTGAAGGTCTGAGGGGCAAAAAAACAAAACAAATAAAAAAAAAAAACCCGTACCTGACATTTCTCAGCCAGTGCCTTTCTTCGTTCCTCCTCTGCTTTCAGCCTCTCACTAAAGTAGCCGTTTGTTGTAGTGAGCTCCTCGATTTGACTCTGATGAAGGCAAAATATGTCTCTGTCAGTTTCCTTTCATTCCATCACACATTGTATAGTTGATTACATTGTGAGGCTAAGCAATATGTATATGGATTGAGTTCTCACTGGCTAAACTCCTTTTATACATATAACCATAGCTAACGAACTCGATTTGGCGAAATGAGCATTTCATCGTGACTTCTTACAGATAACGTCGCTTCTGTGTCTTTTTGCATTTTTTCCAGAGCTTGCATCTCCTGCTCATGAGACTTTTTAAGTTCTGAAAGAGAAAAGAAAATCTCAGCATAGTTTTTATTTCTGTATATATTAGCGGTTAGCTAACAGTGTGGGTGGAGAGAGAGAGAGAGAGAGAGAGAGAGAGAGAGAGAGAGAGAGAGAGAGAACACTAATTTTAGTCACCTTCAAAAGATTCTTCATAGTGCTGTTTAAGGCCCTTAACCTTCTCTTCATGGTTTTCTTCCAGTACTTTCTGCATCGCCTCATGTTTGTAGCTTAATTCCTCAAGCTACACAGGCACAAAAACACACTTTTAGTATCAGAAGCACTCCTGGCAAATATTTGAGGCATTCAGCGACGGTAGCTTGTGAGCCTAAAGAGAAATCTTTTGCATGTGAATGTGCAAACAAAGTACCATTGAAATAATCCTCATAGAATTGAAATAGTTTTCTGAAAGAGTTTTACAGCAAAGTAGATGATGTGAACAAATGTTTTACAATGACACTGCAAAAAATCTACATTAAAGCCATCTTTCCCCTTTACCTGTTGCTTCATCAAGGCTTTGTTCTTCATTGTTTCTTCCTGATACGTCTGTTGGATTTTCTCCCATTCGGTTGTGTAGAAAGTTTTCAGTCTTTCCTCCAGGTCAGCCAGGTCCAGGTGGTGTTGTTCCTGCACTTTCTCCAACACTTTATCGTAAGCTGCATTCAGCTCCTCCTTCTCCTTCTCTAGACGCTCGCATGATTGCTCCCAGTTCACTGTGGAGCACATTTACTTCTTTAATTCATGCTGTTAAGTTTATGGTTACATGCATTTTGTGTGTCATTCTGCTGTGTTACAGCTAAAATGTGTGTAAACATTATAAATGCACAATGCAGTTGTTTTAACCTTATGATGTCCGGTGCAAGAGTAAAGGATCACCGTGCACTAAATCTGGAAAGGACAAGTTGCTGGCGCTAAAGCACATTTGCTGTCTTGACATAAGGTTCTGCCAATACTCCGTTGTGTGATTCATTTGAAAAGCATTCTTCCTGGCACACAGTTGTTACTGCACTTACAGCATCTTTGACACCAGTACAAAGTTAAGCTATAACAGTGGATGTAATATCATGCAAGAATAGTTAATAAAAATAAATACATCTATAGGAGGGTAATGCAAGTGTGAATAAAATACAAAAATATTATGCTTATTTGTCAAAACTCATACTTTTACACATAGCAAAGATGGAGATTTGTGAATAGCTTCTCTTATTGCTGATAATAGATGCATCTTAACTCAGGCCCAGAGGGGGGTATACACACACACACACACACACACACACACACACACACACACACACACACACACACACACACACACACACACACACACACACACACACACACACACAGCTGCTGTTCTTTATCCACACACTTAACCGACTGCTGGAATCACAGCTGCAACTTCTTGTGTTCTAAGACATGTGTGAGGCCGCAGTGTCAACAATATAATAAAACAAGAGCCTACATGCAGCTCTGATTGCTAGATCTGAAATGATTGCAAGCATCCTTTAGCATTTGACAACTTGAAAGTGTTTCTTACTATATCTGCAACAGCGTCACAAGTTTGGCAAAAAGACAGACAGCTGTGACCTTTACAATTAAACACATTCTGCCTGTAGGATCTGACATCAGTATCTCAAATCCAAAGGGAAAAAACCCTGAAATGAAAATCTTTTAGAATGCTTATTCACAGTACAGAATGAGTCACTGACCCTCATCTGACTTTAATCAGAAATAAAGAGGAGGTTTCTTGAGTTCAGTCGATTTGTTGCTGTAACACACAACAGTCTGTTAAACAACCCTTGGGCCGAACAGTCACGCCCTGTGTAAATACCTTAATCAAATCATGTTTATACTAGGAGCAATCATAAAGGAGTCATGAGCTCAAACTAGGGGGTGTAGAACAAAAACTGTTCCAGGGACAACAGAGAAGCCTGAATCATCAATAACTAATGGATGGATGCATTTCATAAATCTGCAGAGTAATTCTATTACAGGGGGTAAATTTATGCTGCAGACCTCAGATGCACGGCCTATAAATAATCCAAATAATGTGAGTGAATGGAAAAGTAACTGATACACATCAGGAGTGTTTGTCACTGGGGAAAAGGGGATGGGGGAAAAAGACTAAGAGTTGTTATAGGGTCATAAAAAGCAAGCAGGCTAGCAGACATTTATGAAGATAACTCAACAGGTATGGCCTGATCATAATTGCTAACTTACATTATCTTTTAGGGAGATCTTGTACAGCTAGTCAAATACAACAGGTAGTGATGCTATGGTAATTTTCTTTGGGAACAATGTGCTAGTTTATGGCAAGGTTTGATGGTCATCTTATAAACTAGATTAGGTGTGTTAGGAGTTGGAGGAAAAAACACTTTGAACTATGCAAGACACTGAATCTCTTCGACTGGAGTGTAGAATCCCTGCACTGAACCAAAGCATTACGTTACAGTAAATGGATCTTCCCTAATGAAGAGGTTATAAATGTGAAGTGTACTGACAGTGAGGGAAATTGCATATAATTCTCAAAGCTTTTAAGTGTAGAGTGGGCAACATTTCCCTCATGAGCTATAATCAGTGTTACCCTGATAAACGGTTTTGTAACGGACACGCCAAAGCTAATGCATGTAGACAGGAGAGTTTACGGAAGCCTTCGAGAGCAATCTACATTAGTGTGGTTTACAAGACTCTGGCTTTTTATATGGCCAGTCTGGAGAGAAGTCAGCCAGAGCAAGTGAACTTCAGTGAGTTTACTGTAACAATACCTCACGTTGGTCTTAAATAGCTAGTGGAAATCAATATTTGAAACCTTGTACAGGTAGCTGGATAACACTCAATATTAGTATGGCTCATGTTGCGAAGGGGCCAACAGGATCCATGTGGGGGGTCCTAAGCCTCTCTAAATGTCTGGAATGTGATAAGAGGCCAAGATAGCAGGATTACAGTTATATACAGGATTATAAAATGCTGAAAAGAATGCAATAAATGTGGAAAAAATACAATTCCCTTATAAGCCAGTCATTACAGCTTGTGTCAGGCATTGACAGACTTCATTTCAAAACCAAGCAGCTTCAAATGTTACCCATTCATTTTATTGAAGGTTGTTCATTACACATTAATGGTTTTTAACTTTCTAAGTCAGAATGAAAATGACTCTGAAACATAGAAAAATTAATTCTGTATATCACAAATACCAGACATATCGAACTTTGACATATCTAAAGTGCACCTATTCTGCATAAAGAACAAAGCAACGGTGACATTCTAAATACAGTAGTGAAGAAGGTGCTCAGGCCATGACAAACAGATCTGGTTGTACCAATCAAACAACAGATTATGCCTCAGTCATTGCATTTATAGAAGAGCAAATAAAAGGCAATAAAAGATTGGCTTTGTAACTGATAATCACCAAAGAGGAGTTAATACTATGCATACTCAAGCCTGTTGCACTACCACCACCTCTGCTCCTGTAACTTAGTGTATTTAAACCTGTAGAAATTCTTATTTCCTTTAGACATAAACAAGGCTTTGGCCTTGGGGTACAAGTGCATGTTAGAACGGATGACATTCCCCCAGATCCCAT
>NC_060888.1:16274268-16324268 GCF_014805685.1 Silurus meridionalis
AGTTGAAGCACACTTTTAAATGATGTGAGCAGGGGAGTGGTTCCTCAAAGAACTTGTAAGAACTACTTCTATTGCTTAGTGAAAGTCTTAATCCATAGGGCCCCTATAGAAAAAAAAAATATTTTAATGCAAAACACTATTTACTTAAAAAAAAAAAAAAAAAAAAAAAAAGATGATTTTCTCTTTTATAGATTTTAAACTTTTTTTAAAATAATTCTAATAGACTAATTCTAATATGTAAAACGAAATATTAAGTTTGTTATACCACTGATTCCGTAAAACAGATGCATGATTTAAATAATTTAATTATTCCATTGCACAATGAATGAGCAAGTAAATAACTGTTCAATACCATCATAACTGTGCTCTATATAATTTTGAGAGAAAAGACAAAATGTTCCTGAAACCGCATTTTTTAATTAAATACATAAGCAATGTTTGGCTTTATGAATAGCTCAGCTGTTTGCACTTCCTTAAATGACTAAAAAGTATAGTATGTGAAAAAAATGCAAGGTCAACAAATGCTAGGAATAGAGAAAAACTCTAACCTGTTAACAAGAAAATAAATGAAAACTCTGTGTGTTTCAGCCACTCCACTGGCCTATTTGTGACATAACCATCATTGGCTTAGCACTTGCTAACTTTACCCTTGATTTCATTTAAACAAACAGTTTTTAAAACCTTCCAAGACACTAATTTCGGTTCACACCCTTTAAACTAATATTGTTGTCTACATGTGTAGTGTAGGAATCCGGGAATACTGCAAACTAAAATGGACAAATTTCAGTGTGCTAGTAATTCACTCACAAGAATTATAATATGAACAGTTTTTTTCTTTCCTTATTGACATTTAATTAAAAGAATCCCATTATACACAAATCAAAGGTTGAAGCCAAGCTCTTTAAAAGGTCACTCAAAATGTCTCAATTCAGTAGTTCTCTACAGCTAAACTTTTACATAGATCAATGTAAATGTCACAGCAAGGTCCTTGGGGTGATTCCACAGAAAGAAAAGGTGGAGGCATCTGCCCATGCGGAATACTGACAAGCATTCCTTTCGAAAGTAAGGAACATGCTGTGCAGAGGTTTCATAATTTGAACCATGACCGTATAACTACTGGTAAATGTTGGCAAAAGTGAATTTAAAGCTCTTCCATAGCTCCCTCTATTGGTCAACATTTATCCTCACATTGAGCAGGAGTAGAACTGTACAATAATCTTGGTAATGCGGTATGTGTGCTACCTAGAGGTAAATGGCAATTCTGTATCTGGACAATCAGTCAAACTGAATTTCAAATATATATATATAAAGTAACAAATTTAAAGCCCAGAAAATAAGTATGAAATGTCGTCTCAAACATTGGCCACTGTAGAACGGAATGCAAATGGAGCTTGATATTTGAATAACCACCCACATTAACTGATAAAATCGCTTTAAACTGGTCAGTCATTGTGCATCTGAAGCCTATCCTGTTAATACCACATTCAAGATAATGCATGCTCAAGTTATTCACACTTATAATATAATAATTTAATTGAATAGCCTATAAAAGCCAACCCACCTACAAACATGTTTATAGGATATATAAGAAAAACTGAATTCTCAAACACAAAAAATATGCAAACCTGCCCAAAAAAGTAGCTGGAGGACAGGATTAAATCTCTGACTCTGACCCACAGTGACAGCCCAGCTGACTGGTGAAGTAAAAATAACACACTATACCGCTGAGAGGAACTCATGTATGTTCTTGTGCAGGTATAGTGTTTGGGATATCTGATTTAAAGGTTAGATCTGTCAGGTGTTCAAGGGAATCTGAAAGTAGCTCTGTGTGTCTGGGATAACCTTCATGTTCATAACCCAAAAATCCATGTAAACACACCATTTTGTGAATGACCAAGTTTGACATCCACAGTTTGCTTCCAGCTGCTTCTGAATTCATGCACTGTGAGGTGACTGCGACTGAATGACAGTGTACACACTGAGGGGCAACCATAAGGGTTATGGACTGAATGCTTTGTGGCAGTCAAGCGCAGTAAATAGGGAGCACCAGGGGCATTACCAGTCAAGTGCATTTTAAATATTGACCTCCAGAGGTCTCAGTTCTTCAAGAACTTGTCACAGATACTGCCATGATCTTACCCTTGATCTCAACTGTTTATCAATCTCAGAGTGCACATATTATACAAATAAACTCAGCACAGATTAAAGTTAAAATAACATGTTAAATGTACTCCCTGTGGATTAATTCTACACCTTGTTAACATGCTGGAGCAGGCCTTTTTGCAATTACACAATTGATCACCTATTTAACTGTCAGCCAAATAATAAATACCATGTGACAAGAATAAAGACAATTAAGTAAATTAGTGGCTCTACACAACAGGAGTCAATAAGTTGAAGCAATAAGTTGATTGCTTTTGATAGAGAAACTTTAACCTTAATCATCTGAGAAATATCTGCAATTTTAATTAGATTCAGTCATGTTAAATACACTCTGCCATGGCTCCCAGTGGCCTCATAGATTATATACAACAGATTTGGAAAGAAAAAACTGCCTAGTCATGAAGTCACAATTTTTCTTTGATAGTGGTGGTCCTTGCCCATATTCGCAACAGTCGGAGTCAGACCAGTGGAAATCTAGAGCAGTCTGTAATAAATAATTGCTATAGAGATAACGGCACACTGTTCTAAATTACTCAAGTAGATCTCACAGCCGTGAATTATTCATACAAACCTGAAAAACAGATCCATTTAGCGCTCTCGGTGTGCACTGCTATTTCTGTCACAATCAAGACTACCATGGAAACTGGTTTTCTACAATTCCCTTTTCCTGGCCACTACACAGGGGCCATATTCACAAAGAATCTTATCTTTATTAATAATAAAGGTTCTTCTAAGAAAATGCCTAATCAAGAGTTCTTCCTTAAAACTTTTATAAAAAGGCAAAGAGAAACTTTTGTTTTTGGAATTTCCAAAAGTAAAGGCAGTAGTTTATATCAAAAGCTACGCAATAGCAGTTTGTAAAATGCATAAACAATATGATCCGAACGTCATAAAATCTATACAATTTAAAAAAAATTAATTTAGTCCATATTTATTCATAAAAAAATTCTGCCATGAGTAGTAGGGGTGTAAGAAAACATAGATACACGTAAGCATTGCGATATTTTAATTGCAGATGCGGTATCATTTCTCAAAAATGCAATAGCGGTATTTAAAAAATAATAACTCACAAGATTCATGGCGGTGGTTTTATTGAGTTTATATCCTGACTGCTAGATAGATAGCAGTCGCCTTTCTGACTTGCACTGACAGCAATATGGTTTGTTTATGTGCGGTTTGTTTTTCAGGCGGGAAAATGTGTTAAATGGCATTAAAAAGCTCGGGATCAACATGTGCTGTTTGTAGTTGCACATTGTGGCAGCGTGCGCATGGACGAGCACCTGCACTAGCGCTAATAATTATAACCAGATGAAGATTCATCTATGGCTTAAAGAACAGTGCTATATACAAAAAAAATGAATTTACAGGTCTGCACTTGCGAGAGTGCATGACATGCCCGTCTTTCTTGCCTGACTACATTCTCTATCCCACTCTGTTCTGGTTAAATGTATTTTCTTTTTGCTAAGGTTGAAATAATGGTAGTGTGTTCTTAATGACAACTTTCCTAAATATCGTATCGCAACCCCTGTATCATATCGTCAGATTCTAGCCGATTCACAGCCTTATTAAATAGCAATACAGTCCACAAAAGTCACTCAATGCTTGATGTAAAATAAGACCTGGGAATGATATTTAAAGCTAATTTTTCTTGCATAGCTGCAATTGTCATGTGACCAAGTCGTACCGAGGACAAACTTTGATCTCTGGGCATACTATATTACTTGATAGTGAAGCGAACACCCTTATTGCACTGAAAAACAATTGAAGGTACTCTTAAAAATAACACCTGTTGTCATTAAATATATAAAAGAAAAAAAATACATTTACACAGAAAAAAATAAAAAACATTTAAAATTTTGCATTAGCACACCTACTGTCTCTCGCAAATTAGCTAGTAAGGAGCCACTTTCAGTTTCGCGAATATAGGCCCACATCTACTCATCAGCCTCTAGCTAAAAGATTAATATACTAGAAAAGGCTTTTTAAAGTAAAGCCATATAACAAGCCATTTTTTGGTTTCCAAAGAATTGTGCTAAAGGACCTTTAACTATTATTTGTTGGTGCCAGAGATTTAAATAAAGTCACTTTAAATTTAAAAATTACCTAGAAAGATCTCTAAAAAAATGTTTCACTACAATGCATTGTTCACAGCCATTTCTAGCATGTTAAAGAGGTTTTTATATGCGTCACAGTAGGAATGACAAACAATTCTTTTGTGTCACTTAGGGATTGCTCTACCAGTCTGTATAAGTTTATGTAAAACAGTTGTGCCTTTGGGTTTGAGTCAAATAAAATGAATTGCCTACATTCACAAATTCAAAAATAGAAACAAACAACTAATGGATGATTTTATAATTAACTATGAATTCCAATAATATTCAGGGTATTGAAGTGAAGAAATGCAATACCTAAGATTTATACATATAATCTGTTAATCAATCCTCAATCTAAGGCAAATTAAATGTTGGGCAGAAATGTACATGAATAAAGCATGTGTATATATTGCTGACCACAACAATATGATTATTGACCATGATTTTACTCTCTAAAAGCAAGAATTTCCCAATATAAATTGTAAAAAAAAAATTTTTTTTTGTAATAAATAAAATAATAAGAACTAATGAATTAATATTGTGGAAATGTACATAAAAGATTTACTGATTCAAATAATAGGAGCAATTCTCCAATAAGGACTGCAATCAATAACTCTATTATAAAACAAATAGTTGCAGCTGGACATACACCCTCTCATAAATAATCCAGTTTAAATATAATGACTATAGTGAGAGCAATAAAAAGAGGAGTAAATCCAGGCTTCCCAGTGCCCAAGTACTTATTTGGCAATAAAGAAGAAGAAAAAAAATCTTATTAATTTATAAAAAAAGCTTTTTATATTGTAACAGAAATATAACCTAACCACAAACTAGAAACTTAAAAAAACACGAGACTAAGCAGTAAACAAACTTTGATGTAGATGCCTCAAAGAAAATCATGATCATGATGAAGGATATGGTGTGTGCCCATAAAGCTAATTTAAAAGCATGTAAGGTGAGAAAACACTTTGCAGTTCTCCAGGGAGTAAGTGGATACACAAGTACGTAGACAAGCAATAAAAATGACACATTGAGACAGCAAGAGCAAAGTGCCAGATTAAAAATAGACGCCTTTCAAACCCCTTGCAAAAGATACAAATGATTCCAAACTGCTTGTACAGAGCAATAAACAAATCTACATAAACTGCATATTTTTGGTGGAATTACTGTACACACACCTGCTCGAAACACCACGGTGTTCTTCTTGAAGCCTGAAAGCAACTGGAGGCTCCGGAGTAAACCTTTAGCAGTCAGCTTCACATGGATGTTAGACAGGGAAAATTTGGGAGAGAACAACATTGTGTCGACAAAAAAAGATATATAATCCAAATATATTCACACAAAACTAACAAGACCTCTGAGGCAAACCAACATTAAAAGCAGCTTCAGTGTGAATCCATAAGCGCATGGCTCAAAGCAACATTAGAGGAAGTTTACTGAAGCACCATGCTTAGATAGAAAAAAACCCAAAAAGATTTTGAAGGAAGGAGGAGAAAATTAAATTCCCGCTTCACAACAGTTCAGGTCTTGCTAGCTGTAGCCTAGCCAAAAAGAAAAGCCAGAGATTGATATGCAGGCAACGTAGCTCCCCTGACAGATGCAGACTAAGCAGGCAAGCGCAATCCACCCAGATCAAAAACAGGCTTTTATAAATCCGTGTACAGACAAAGCTCTATCCACATCTCTCCATGGCACCACCACGGTGGAGGATGCTAGAGGAGAGAGGAGAGATGCGGGAGGGGTTGAACAGCACAGCATGAAGCTGTGACGTAGGCCTCCCTCTCTCACCTCCCCTTCAGATGCTCTCTCTCCTTCTCCTACTAGAGGAAGGGTGGGAGGATAAAAATGGCGGGGGTCAAAAGCAACAGCTCACAGCAAGCCTGTGCCTGCTTAGAGTGGAAATCAGTCAGGCTGGTTTCTAGCTAACATCCATATAAACATGGCTGGGTTCTATAATAGAAAGCAGTGAGTGAAACAGATAAATCTTCACTAATACCAGAAATCTAGGGGAACTCTATAAAGAATAGTGTTTCCTACGAAAAAATAATAATAATTCTGAGAAAAAATCTGGATTCAAAAATAACCCATCATTGATATATAACTTTTATTAAATGGATCACTACATATTATTTCTAATTTTCCAATTCAAATTCCTGGCCTATTGTTAAATTATTAAGCTCCTAAGACCTGAGCTTTGGTTTGGCTTGCATTTTAGATTTCTTCCAGTTATTTGGGGTTAGGAAGAACCAATAATTATAATAACCATATATTTTCTTTGAACATGAAGCTCTTCTTGGAAAAAAATGTCACTTATGTGGACACTCGGTCTGTATCTACAGAAAACAATAAAGACACAATTGTGCACAATGTCCATGTATGTGGACACCCAGGTTGTAGGAGGTTAATACTGTCCTACACAATGTACCATGTCCCAACCCAAAGAAAACAAAGCCTGTATCTGCTGCAGTCATAATCTTAATAAAAAAAATAATAATAATCTTACATCTTAAGTGTTTGTAGGATGATTCTGCAGCTAGTTGCTGACACCAGCAAATCCTTTAACACTTCAAAAACAGGCATATAACACTGGTTCTTGTAAGTGTGCAATTTTAATAATTCCAGTTACTGCAGTGCAGGTAGAACACAATCACTTTCCACAATGACTTATCTTATAAGCAAAGGAGAATTGCAGAACACTGGCAGTGACCAGGATAAACCAACTACCGAAGATTGAATCAACTGAAGCAATAGGACATTTTACTGCAAGTAAAAACCTATTTTTGAAATTCAAATGTGGCCTATTGCAAGCCGAATACATTTTTGCTAATCAGGCACGTAACTGCTAAAAGCAATTCAATCTCAAGCAGGTGATACATTTATAAAGATGCATATAAAGTGTGACTTGGCAATGGCTGTGTAACCCATCTCAGCTGGGTCATATGGACTTGGCTGCAGAACACAGGCTTCATGCTGCTGAGACGACTCCTCGGTGGAGCACACACAGTGAAATCCACCTGCCACTATAATTCATATGAAAAACCTATGACTACAGGGAGATTTAATGCGCAATCTGCATTTAACTATAGCACACACACACCTTTTCTGCACTCAGGGAAAGAGAGAGTTGATGATTATAAGGATTTTGGTATGTCATTTAAGTGATTTATATGTTGTCTAGATGAAAACTGTTAAATTGGTGTGGACTTAATAAAGGATTATGTAATACCAAGACAACATTTACCATATTTAGCCTTTTATTTACTTTTAGTTTATATATATATTACTAATTTCTATTACTAATATATATTAAATAATACAGTGTTATAAATAATAAAACATAATAAAACTTAGACTGAAGTGAATGTTTTTCTGACTTTTGAGTAACTACCCACCTGGTACAGCAGCAGTAATTCGAGCAGGCCTTGATGGAGTAGGGGGTTTTAAGACACTTGCTGCAGATCTCACAGATAATTGTGATAGTGAAGATGCGTTTTTGTTTCCTGCAGAATCAACAGCACAGAACAAATTTTAATTTCAACATTACATGGCTTATCCCACAAAGGCAGAATAGTGATTTTTTTAATAACTAAATAGCAGCACTGCCAGGTAGATTTTATATGGAATAGCAAACGTAAAAAATGTGTAACGCCATACAATTCTTTTCTAAAATACCTTATGATCAAAGTTTACAGATCCAACACTTCTCTTGATAACAAGTAAAAGCAAAAATAATCTGTTATAAATATTTTCTTCTTTTGTGGTAGAAAGTGTTCAAAGCAACACTAAAAATTAAACCATAAACTGATTCCTTAAGGAAACAGGTACTGTATTGAATTAGCAGACTGTGGTTTGAATTTAGATCTTAATATTTCATTAGTTGAAATGATAAAAGCCCCACTATAAAAAACTAACAAAACTAAATCCCACTTTAAATTATCCACAAGGAAACAATTCAGGGAAAAAAAAAAAATGTGGAATTAATCGTACATTTTTTTGCTTTCCCAAGTGTGTAGGCGTATACAAATAAAAACACCTTAAGAACAGTTTTGCCACATGTTCTGATTATAAATAAAGTGTCTGTGTAAATGCAATATGCAAGCACAACAAACAAACAAAAATTTGTAGACTGCTAGATGTGGAGTTATTAGAAATGTGCATCTTTACCAAAAGATGAAACTTTAGGAGACAGACTTTGGAGCCTAGTTCTTAATGAAGTTGTCCTGTTGGTGGGAGGTTTTCCCAAAGCTCCTGATAGTGACTCCGAATCTGCAAGCACGCACAATCACAAAAACACAATTGAATTCCACGTAAGTGTATTAAAGAGAAAGTGTTTACATTTAATGCACAAAACCTCATTATCGACATAGCTGCATCTATTCTACACACTACATCTAGTTGTGCAAAGCTTTCCTCACACTAAACCCCTGACTAAAGCAATTTCAATTTTGAAGTCTGCATAGTATAATGCTTTATATGCTTTTACACAGGATATATAAAAGGCATTTTCAGAAGTTACAAAGAAGGATTTTCTGATGCCCAAAGACCCAAACATTCTAGACTGTTACGACTAAAAGACCCTGAGGGATATTATTATTTCTGCATGCAGCAACGGCACAGGTTCCATGAAAACAGTGTCGGCCAAAAACTGTAAACGCTTTTCATTCATCTATGATGGTCTAACACAACTTACTTCTCTGTAGTGGCGTTTTAGATTTCCCATAACAGGCAGCTAACAAAGGAATGATACAGAGGCGATAGGATCCAATGAGGATGCATGTCAATAGAGTGAGATCACACTGAGAGCCTGCATTAGTTTGGGGGATCAGGGTAGAGTTGTCAAAAACGTACAAGGAAAATTCACTCCAGGTGCAGCTGCGGAGGGCCCCGTAAGACAACATTAGCAAGTATTTATTCTACAGGTTGAGCAAAGAAAACAAGGTAGTCCAGTATACATGGAGCTTCTGGCCACTATTCTGTTTTTCTGCTACTTCCAAGTGAACTGAAGTGGAACAAACCCAGCCTGCTAGACATGTGGGACTGAGGAGCCTCACACATAGAAAAGCAAAGCAATCCACCAATAAGGGAGCACTGTCTGAATAGGACTCTGCTTTTCTGTCTGCACTGACAACACTGGCCTACTTCTGCTTAGCCTCAAAGCCAAAAATTCACAGTTAGAATATTTAGAAAAAAGCAATAAGCATACTCGGGGGCCTTTTTTTTTTTTTTTTACACTGTGCCCAAATTACATGGGTGAACACTGTGATAATTGTTATTACGGGACAGAAAATATCATGCCTTTATTCAGACATGAAAACATTTGAGTACATCTGCTCCATTTGAGTAAATCCTATAGGAAAGACTACACTTTATCAGAGCTTAAGATTCCAGCATAAAAAAGTGGGTCAAACACTGAACTATCTACCCTGACTAGTTACAGCTACCATTTCATTTCATTACTGTCCATCATGCAGTCTATGTAAAGCACAAAAGTAGCTTTCAGTAGATGGAGAACTGAAGCACATTTTTTGCATCCACATCCAACATGAACTCTGACAGCCCTACTTATCTATTTTTACCCCTCAGATTCGGCATATACTGATACTATGTGCAAAGTGACAGCAGTGTTTGATAGACTTCAAAATAAACACTAAGATATAACTAATAACTATTGGTATAACTAAGGGACCACATTTTATTTTGACTCTATGTACTCTATATAAACTATTCTAAAATATTGGCCATAAAGTAAAAATATAACCAAGACATTTAAATGCAAAAAAAAAAGTCTGCATTGTTTTCATATAAATGTTGTCATAGATTAAAATTAAATTAACTGCCAGTTTAGTCAGATCACATTGGTCTAGGAAAATATTAAAGTAATTGGTTAACATCTAAACTATCATCAACATTTTTACCAGTCTTTGTGTGTCCACTGGAAGCACTCCAGCTTTTAAGTTGGGTTCTTGTTTTAATCGGAAGTTTGGAGGTTGATGGATGTGGGTGGCCAGCAGAAACAGAGAATCTGGAATCGGTTCCCCCTGAACCCTTGGTTCCTGGACTTACGGCAACACGCATGCCTGGAATGCCTACATAAAAAAAATGATAATATGTTGTTTCTGATTCTGTACATCAATAACAAATTTAGGTAAGTCAAAGCAATTCAAACAAACAGCAGCTGCTAAAATAAAGACAAAATTAAGACAAAAGTAAAAAAAAAATTGATCTATTCCAAATACTTAAAAAACAGTCTAATGATATAGGGAATTGTCCACCAAAACTGACACCCCATGAAACCTATAGAGGCCCAAACCATGAGTATTAGAACACTGTAGAAGGTAATTCTACTGCACAAATAGCAAAGTAATTTTTAACCATTTTAACCTGCCCCTGTATCAGTGACGAACAATGATCCTTTCTCTATATCTTAATCTCGCTTCTTTGCTGTTAAAACAGTAAAAAGCACCATACTAAACAAACAATCCACATCAGGGAATGATTTAACACAGCACTCATTTCCTTCCAGTGTTTTTTCCATTAGCCCTACGACTTTCCGTTCTCAGCTGACCTTCTCAGTGGGCCTCCAATTTTCTTCTGTAAGTACAAGAATGGTCAGGGAGGACAGGAATGGGAGTGTTTAAATAAAAGTCTGTAAAGGTGGAGAAAGCACATCTGTATCCTCTGCTAGTCCTTTGGGAACATGAAACAAGATTGGTTCATCAGAAACAGGAACGTCTGCTCTCAATAGTGTATGGCATTCACATCCTTGTGGTGTAAATAAGAATTAAAACAAAATACAAACTAATTTTAGTCTCTTTAGATGTATGTGTGTGTGTGTGTGTGTGTGTGTGTGTGTGTGTGTGTGTGTGTGTGTGTGTGTGTGTGTGATATATATATATATATATATATATATATATATATATATATATATATATATATATATATATATATATATACACATACACATACATACATACATACATACATACATACATATACACACACACACACACTTTTTTTTATTTATTTACATTTAAACAAAACAGTGCAGCAAAGGATTAGACATAAACAGCTGTTATTTTAGATAGGTATGCTAAAACACTGTGCACAATTTGTTTGTGAGTCACATCTATTAACATAACAAAAAACATAACACAAATCATAACATATAAAACACAACACAATCATTATTGAAAAAAGAAAAAGAAAAAACACCATGCTGGACTCTATCCGGTACAATAACTATATTTAGAAATTAGTTAACATTAAAAAAAGTCAGTGAAAGCACCAATTTTACTTTAACTAAATATATTGATAGAATTTACTGACTAAGGGTGGTTTCAGTTGTAGGTCTTTTCACATTACAAACTTTTTGCTATTAACATGATTTAAAATCGTTCAGTGCTCCATGAATACTAAACAACTGCAGTTAATAAGCTCAAACAAAAAGAAATCAACCATATGAAAGCTATTTTCCATACCAGATGTGCTCAGTTTGCTCCTCGAAGAAGGCATGTCAGTGGTGGTGCAGCCATTTTTCTGTACAGTGCCAGGCTTAAGCTTGGATGCAGACAGAGTCGGTGGGCGAAAGCTTGCAGCTGGAGTCTGCGCAGGCAAAGCACCTCCTGCACTGGATGACAGTGGCTGAGAGCCAAGATTGCGTTTGCGCCAATCACACAGCGCTGCTCCTACTGGCCGGGACGGGTCTGCCTGCAAAAGGAGCTTACTTTCATTCACATTCTCCTATGAAAAATGAGTGAAGTCTGTGTGCCCCACACTCACTACAGTTGGCCTTAGCAAAGCCCCCCCCCCAACTCTATAAGCAAGTGAGCATGTACACATAGAATACATTTACCAGATTAGCAAGATTATATTTATCGGAAGAACTAAAGCCATTCAAAGCATAATATGGTGGTCTGAACTTTAACTTTGTTCAAGATGGTAAATTAGATTTTTTTTTATTATAATTTCAGAAACACAAAGGCAATCAATCAAACATGATTGATTATGGCCCTAATTGTAATTATTTTTTATTTACACAATACAAACCGATCAGCTAATCAACAAACTTGGTTATACTGGGCAAGTTAGAGGAGAGATACTTAAGTACATGCATTGAGACACAATGCATTATTATATACTTTGTCTGGGTTTTCCTTCAACTTAAAGATTATATAGGACTCCATAAAATTTATACTTTAGAATTCTATTTATAAGTCACTATAATTTAGGAGGCATCTGCAAATGTGTTCAATATAAAAGTTATAGTTATTAACAACACATCAAAAACACTAAACGGTTCAGTTTAACACTTTGTGCAAAAACTTTTAACTCACTTTTGGACTGGTTTTCTGGGGTTTCTTGAGACATTTTTCTTCTCTAGAGGAAGCAGGTTTGTCTCCAAGTTTGGTCCGACTCAGAAAACCTCCTACAGATGGGTTTTTTGCACGAGTGAAGGTGTTTGCATGTGCAGGCATCTGTGATTCCTTTACAGTTGTGTCTCCATTTTTTTTCGATGAGCTTGAAGTCTCAGACCAGGTGCGAGGCCGGGATTTTAGAGCAGGCGCAGTATCTTGACAAGTGGAGGAGCGAGTTCTTTTAATCACAAAGTTCTGAACCCTCTTAAGGCTACCGCTTGTAAGAGTAGAACTGGAAGAAACTGCAGAGGTAGATTTGGTAGGAGCTGTTATGCTTTGCATGGAATGAGAATGTCCAGTCTGGTTTTTGTTCTGTTTTGTATTTGATGACACACTGGCTACTGTTGAACTTGATGGCTTTAAAGCACTGGTGGTTCTACACATTATTTTAGATTTTATATTACTAAAGTCAGGCTTGGTATACTTCTTAGTGTCTACCTTATTGCTTTTAGTGGATGCAGTCAATGATGTTTTAGCTTTTAAAGAGACAGAACTTTGTTGTTCTGCCATGACTTGAGTCAATGGACTCCCAAAATCAGTCTTACTCTTGGTGAAAGGAGAGTCTGAATAACTTAATGTTTTCGAGCTCATACACTGAACAGGAGTAGAGGTTTTGGCATTACCACTGATGTCTAGTTCCTCTGAGGTTGGAATTTGGAATGTTTTTCCTTCAGCCGATCCAGACTGAGCAGATCTTTCAGCTTCTACATGACTTTTTTTTAGATTAACTGGTGTGACACAATCAGAATGATTAAACCGTGCAACCAAATATGAAGCTCTGTTTTCTCCAGGTCCATTATTAGGAATTGTTTGAAAGACATCCTCTTCGATAGTAAATGTCTGATTGCTTGGCTGGATGAAGGTTAATCCAAAGTCAGGATGTTTGCTGTTTTGTCCTGAAACATTGAGCATGTTATTAGCAAGACCCTCACAAACATCAGGCAGCAAGCCAGGCATCAGACCATCATCAGAAGGAACATCTAAAGATTCCTCCAGGACTGAACCACTAACTTGTTGACCAGACTCATGAATGTTAAAACTGTTGCCTCTAATTGGCATCTCACCAGAGCTCACAGAGCTGCAGTTCTCACTGGAGCAAGAGCGTAATGGAGTAACAGATCGTAGGACAATGGCCTGTTGTGTGTCAGTGTTGGCGAATGTCTCTAAAATACCATCAGATTTCTTTACGTGGAGACCACAGACATCTCTCATGGCCATTTCAGAATCAGTACTGCCATTTTGCAGACCCGAGATCATGAAAGTTACATTCTGATTAGAGTTGTCAGCTGCAGTTTTCATGCAGCTGTTAGATTGTATATCCAATTTAATTATGCCTGAAGTTGAAATCATTTCACTGCTAGACTCCTCTGTCATCTCTACATCAGCAGGGCTGTTGGTCTTGCCATGACTGCTACTGTCTCTTGGTGAATCTGATGAAGAGTCACTGAGGCAAGTAATCCCATTTCCATTTTGGTCCTCTGTAAATAATGAGAGGTGCATAGTGCTTAGGGGAACCTCCATTGCTTTGGCTGTCTGAATGATTTTAAGGTCAGGTGAGCTGACTTCCATGTCCAAACATCTTTGGTTTGACTGCATTCTTTCTCTTGTGGTAAGTCTTTACATATCAATCAAAGTAAACAACCTAAAATGGAGAAAATATATTTTAATACTCAAAATGTTCAATACTTAATAATCAAGGTTCATGTTAAAGATACATTGCCTTTTGGTGTCTAGAAAATTCTCAAATACGCCTGAAATCTAATCTTATGCTAAACAGGACTAACCTACTTAGTCTCAGTAGTTACTTGTTAGGGCTATACATGGCATACTTTAATTTATTTTATGAATCTTCAATAAAATCTCTCATAGTGGTCCAAGATGATCAAAAATATCAATTCAGAAGATCTCTAGGTTGTGATGCCAAAGTACTGAAAACACCACCCTACCATTGTTATGATGAAGAAAAATCATCCCAGTAATAAAAATAAATAAATAAATAAATAAATAAATAAATAAATACATAAAGACCAAGTTCAGCACGATTCATACACTAAATCATATTTGGATTTTCTGCACAATGTATACTGGAAATATCTTTTTGAAAAGATTTAAAAAAAAAAAAAAACATTAACTTTCTATATTATTTATTGTTTATAAATAATAAAAAATAAACAGTAAATAGTAAAAAATAACAATAATCTTCATTGTGACCTAGAAACTCATGTTGCTTGATAATTAAGCAACACAATCTCTCGAGAATTAATGTTTTATAATCAATTTACTGAACAACTTCTCTTGTAGCAAGCATATGACACCCTATTAATTTTTAATATCTCCAAGGATACCTTTGTATAAGTAACAAGGGTTGGACTGTGTCTCTAAACTTCACTGTTAACCCTTCTTACATGTCTAATTGAAATGACTTTCTAGGATCAGCCTTAAATATTAACCAAATCGCTGGTTAGGTTTACAGACAAATATGGCAAAGTAAATAGAAACTTACAAGAAACCACCAAAACTGAGCAGGTTCAGTTCAGAAAATAGCAAGCTTTTTATATTTAAAAGTCAACAGCAAATGCTATTCAAATGATGCTGTGCAATATTTGGTAGAATATAAACAGCTAGGTTTTCAACACTGTACCTTGAATATTTCAACATTTCATTCCATGGGTTAAAAAAAAACAAGCAGAAGAAACATGCGCAATTTTTAAACTTACATATGATACTTATGTGCCCTTGGATTATTTATTTTATTTGGGAGGTTAAAGCAGATGAGCTTTTTGTAAGAGTAATAAAACAACATTTTACATTAAATAAAAGATACATAAAAAGATTAGTGGAAACGGACAGGGTTTGGGTTATTATTATGAAATTTTTCATAATATATAAAAACATATAGTCCTTCGACTGCTTATCACCTACTGCTCATAAACTCAGTAGTTAAAGTGGAGGTCTGATTTTTTTTATATTGCTGATGTAGCTCTAGACTAACCCCTTGTGGATTATTCAGCATCTTGGACGACATTATTAAATATTTTACAAGCTTCAAAACATAAAACAGGCCAAAATGGGAGGTCAAAATGTCGGCTTTTGCCATAACCACAGTCCATAGAGGTAGAACTTGCTTGGTATGATTTCTTTAAACTGCTGTATGAAAGCCCTGCACAGTAAAGTACAGTAAGAAGGAGGGTGTATAGGCAGGGGGTAGCAGGAAGTTCTTAACAATTCTTTACCAGGTAAACATGAATCAGCAAAACAAATCTTTTACTTAAAAAAAAAAAAAAGGGGGGGGGGGGGGTGAGACGACGACACACACATGTTTTATAATTTTGTCCAACAAAATAACTGTGTAAGCACAAAAATCAGTAGACCAACGTCTTGCTTTATGTTGGCAAAGAGGGAGGTGTCGGTCACATGTAACAGGTACAGACAGGAGAAAACAATGATTACCCACCAGGTAAAGGTTCATGTCTGTCTAAAAGACCTGAGCCAGTTGCTTTAAATTACACATCAGGACTAGCTGTAAGGCTGGGTTTGCCTCTTCAGGAGACTAAATACACTTGTGACATTAGTATAGAGTTAACCTATATGCTTTTATTCAAAGGTAAATGTAAGCCGTATTTCATAGGACTTATATCTTTTACAGTGATCACCTGAGTGTATATTAATTTCAAACTCCAAAATAATCCATATATAATTTACATTCAGGTGATCACTTTAAAAGATATAAATCTTGTTCTAAAAAATATAAAAGATAAGAGAGAAGCTTGAAAATTCTTCTAAATTACCCTTTTGTAGACAATTTAACATTAAAAGTTCTAGAAATTATACACACGAACACATGCAGGCTTGCCTGGGAGTAGAAGTATGCTTTTCAATCCACACAACCATAAATATAGTGGAATTTTCCTCATGTTAATTTTACTAGGGAACTTTTTTTTATTTAGCAATCTCACTAAACATTACCTGAGGGACAGACTTTTAAACCTTGGCTGCTCAAGTAAGACATGAAACAACCACCTCTCTGTTAACACTGCCATGAATGGGACAATCACTGTAGTCATATACCAGCACACCTTTATTGGGACATGAGCGCTTTCAAAAGCCATAAAAATGAGAGCAAAATTTTTAGGTACATAGACCTCATAAAAACAGTTAAGCAGGAGCTACTCCTGTCTGCTTAGATTTTATTTACTCTGAACCTTTACTGAGGGACACAATAATGCTCCTGTTTATATTGTCCATACACCACAACAATGACGTCTCCAAAAAAAAAATAAAAAAAGGATATATTTTATTGAATTACACATCATATCACATAGTATTAAGCACATGTTTACTAACAACGACAAGCAGCTTTTTTTTTAAATAGTACAGTTTTACATATTATCTGATCCTTACTATAAATAGCTTCCTGAATGATTCCCTTGATAAAAGAATGTTGACATTTGCAAAATAGCAGAGTAATTATCCTAGAATCTAGCCCAAGTAACTTTGGTTTAGTTAGTTGCTTAGTTTTTACTATATTCAATGCAGTTGAAAGGTGAAACAAACTTACCAGCTCTGTTCCACAGTCCTCCTCCCTGAATCAAGATCCTTTCTCATAGAATTGATCCAATCAATGATCCCAAGTCCCAAACATATCGCTCATCTCTCAAACATAGTCCTCAAATATTCATCTACCAGCCCCCCAACTTAGAGCTGAACTTGCCAGAACATCATTATCACACTGCTGAAGTGTGGGCTCTTGGTCTCAAAGCAATCTGAATTTATTCCTTGCCTAAGAAATGTTTTCACCTTTGAACAATCACACTGTACTCATTCTAATACGCCTTTGCACGGTTCAAGGTCCAACTCAGGCCTGTGGTAATGTTACAAGGCTAAGTTTACCAAAGAGAGCATTTGGTTACCTTATCCCTAGCAGGACCTTTGCAAAGAGGGAGGGGTTTAAACATGGCAGGACAGAACAGAACGGCATTCGCTGTTGCTATGCGACTAAAGGCCTCCTATTATGAGAGTTCAGCGCACCCAGCTTTTTTGTCCATAGCTGAAACTGAGAGCAAGCATGCATGCCCACTTAAACATGCAAATAATCAGTTTAATAAGCAAAAGACAAATTAGGAATAAGTCATTCATTTTGTTTTCAAATATGATCACCATAATTACTGATGTGTATACAGTAGATAGACCTTTTTCTTTAAACATGCACATGATTCCATGTACATGTACCAAAAACAAATGACATGAACTGATTATCTGTCTTCAATACAATTCTCTTTTTGCCTAATCCAGACTAGCAAAAATGTGTAATCATGGATAAACAGTAATGAATGAATAAATGAATACCAGCCTGTAGAAATTGTGCAATGGATTTCAATCTGGGAATAGCTTTGTAAAATTGGACACAGTTCAGTAATTATAAACGTATGCTCTTGAAGCTCAGGCACGAGATTGCTGGCAAAGAGCGTGATAAATGATTCACAGCCATGCATGCATCAACCACAAAATAAACACCAGCATAGAATTTCACACATATCCACTGATTATAGCTTATCATGACTATAAAACCCAAGCCAAATATTTGGTAAGATAACGTTAGGGAGAAAATTACTGTGCACTTAAGCAACAGTAGAAAGTTGGGTCAGTGTGGTCAATTACAACCTTCTTTCAAAGAAATGAACATCACTTTCTTCCATTTGCATACACCGTATTCAAGCCATGAAATCTTTCACATGTCCTTCGAAGGAAAAACATATTCTTTACTTTGTGTACCTATATAGACCTTCTGCATGACACATATTCATGATTAAACCACCTTTCATTTTATCTTTAAGTGAACCTGCTCCAAGATTTGCTTTAAAAACTTATTTAAATTCCTTTTGGATCCCCTACAATGCCCTAAAGGGCAAACAAGCAGTAAGTCGAGACACAGCATGCTAAGACCTACCCGAGTTTTTCTCGTGGCACAGAGAAAGCATGTAATAATTTGTACATGCGGGACAACGTACCAACAAATATCCTTCATCGTTCCTGATATTTTCATACAACAAGGTACAAAAAATGTGCGTATTAGATTTTTCTAAAAAGCTGATTGCAGCACTGGGGTGATTACATGACAGCCAGAAAAACAGCTTTTGAAGCTATTTCTAGTGACTTGTGTCTCTCCAACTCTGCTTTCCCATGAGGTCAGAGCTCCTTTAGTGGCACGGTCTATTTTCTGAACACTGCGAAATGCATTTTTTTGCACCTGATTTACACTCATCAAAAAGACAGCCTTGGATTCCTTGGACTGCTTTCCAGAAATAGTCTAGAGGGGCAAGCAGCCATAAAGTTATGGTATGTTATGAATCCTTCTTGGGACAGAGCAGATGTATAAGCATGCTGTGTAGTCTACACATCATAGCTCCTTTCCTTTGGGTTTTGCTCTCCCCATTACAAACACCGTAATCGTTTTTTTTTTTTAAACAAATAAACACTGATATCAGAGTTATATTCTCATGCACTGTTATCAAATATGCATTTGCATATATGCACTATTTCCCAATATTTTAGCACCAGTCTGTCAACAAGGACATCTTGGTGTGCAGCTGTTACATATAGTAATTTATAAGAATAAAAGAAATATTTGCAATTAATTACTAAAGCTTGTTAATAAACAAAAAACCAAACTACATACGAAAAACACACAACTGGAGTTCATTTAGCGCAATATTAATGCGTCTTCGTTCCTTTCTTTCAGATGTTTAGCCCTTTTTTTTTGGTACCGTTTTTTTCTGCAAAAACCGACATGCACCTCACCTGCAGGAGAACAGTACACAACACACAAACGCGCACGAGCTCCGCACTCTTCTCACCTGCGGATAAATAACGTCACTTCCGGGATAGCAGCCCGAGCCCATGGTTTAATACAAACTTGGTGTTTTTCTAACTTCAAACTTTTATAACACAAGGATATTATATACAAATTCACCCACAAATTTATATTTGGTCATGTTTAATATTTTTCTTTGCATGCATGTAAAATGGTATGATGACATTGGCATACGCTTGCGATGATCTTAAAAACAAATCATTAGTCAGGAAAGTAGAAAGTAGAAGTAGCTCTATCAATACTTCTTCCATTCACGAGTTTGTTATCAGGCCCTTAATGGTCTGCAGAAGGTGTGGCAGATGTGTGGACACACAATGACTAATCTTATATTAGTTTCCCAGAATATATTTAGAAAAATATTTTGCACACCCAGACATGTGTTAGTTTGAAATGTATATCAAGCATTTTATTCACTACTATAATTTGTTTTAAACAAGACTATGTACATTCATTCTCTGCAGCAGAAGTACATTTGTTAATTGTCAAACCAAAAGTTTAATTAAAATCTTAAAATCTGTCTTGCTAATTTTAACCATTTTTCTACCAGGTTTATATTACTATGAACTGTATGTTAAATTGTATAAATATGCATACAGCGTCTATATTATTTCTAAAAATAACTGGACAATGCTTAAATAATATATGTTAGACATCTTTAGGTTCAAAGGCACTTGGTCTGATCTTCATTTCCACTGTTTTGAGAGAGTACCACCAGCCATGCCAGGTGTACCACACAATCCCGTTGTCTGTCACTGCACTGTAAGGCCCCTTATAGTACAGTCCATTCAGATTGGAAGAGTGACATCTAGAGGAAGAATCATGTAAGGACTTGAAACAACATGCATACATGCTTATAATACTGTATGTAAAATTATTTATGGCATTGAGAGGAATTTAACAATAATATTTAGCATTACCAATAACCACTTGGTGCTGGCTATTGCTGTAATCTTATAGGCATTAACTGTTTTTTTTTAATCAGGGGTTTCCTGAATAGTTCAGGAATATTTATTAAATAGCTTTTTATATAACAAATGCATTTAACAGACCTGTTAAACCACCAGCCAGACATATCTTCCAGAGCACAGTTACGCTCATATCGATCATTGTCCTTATCCTTTGTGCTGAAATTCATGCCCTGGTGACTTGCCCATCTCTGCACCTCAGGGTTGTAGCTGCCCAAGAGTGAATCTCCTGCATTACCCGTGTATCCACCAAACAGCAGCTGGTAAAGATTCTAAAAACATAAAGACAAATGCCATTTAAACATGAGCATATATACATAGGTACTAAATGGAGAAATTATTTATTTTCTTAATAGTCAAAAGAAGAAACCAGGTGCTACCTGTTCATTGTCAATTTGAAACTTTTTGTACACAGCAAAACGATGACTGCCGTCAAAGTCTTCTAAGTCAATTCTCAAGCTGTAATTATCTGTCACATAATCGTAATATATTACATATGATAGATAATTAAGAATAAACAGTGTTGTTGTACATATTGATATATATTTACCCTATTTTTCTTTATTAATGATTTAAACTTCTCATATAAAAGAATATCCCACCTTGGGAAGTTAAATAATGCAGGTTGTCATTGCCTAACCAGAACTCTCCATTTGTAGATTTCATATCACCAAAACCAGTTTTATAATCATTCCAATCCCTATAACAAAACAACATTCAATTCAGCAGGAAAGATTAGTAATAAAAACATCTTGCTGAGTTTCTGTATATGTATATAATTTATCATTTAGAGGTTAGAAAATTTTCATATCATATGTAAGCTGTTAATTGATATTTAATATTAAAGTCAAAACATTTTTAAAGGAATAAGGTGACATAATTAATGATCTGATTTAAATAATAACTTTCATCAATTTAATAGAATTAACCCAGACAGGTTTCTATAGGTAAGAATAAAGTCTGTTTTAAAGCTTTATAAAAAAAAAGTATAATGTAACACATGTACTCACCTGTCAAAGGATTCATTTCCATTAGAGCGTCTTTGAAAGACTGTCCATCCGCCTCCATCTTTCATGTCACAGTACACTCTGATCTGAGATGGGCTCATTTCAGGTTTAATGATATAATATCCACTCTTCTTGTAATCATTACTAAAAATCTGAGCGCAGTCTGGAGTTAAATAATAAAGAAAGAAAAAAAAAATCATCAAGCACTTTATTTGAGCAAAATGATATAAACAGAAATTATACAGATAAACATGAATGACCTTTATATTGTTTATCCTCTAAATCAGAAAAGGAACTTTCATTTAGAGGAAGTGGAGGCTGCTGATTGAGGTTAAGCAAGTGCTGGATCATCTCCTGCTGCTTAACAGCACGAGCCTCCATATTCCTTAACTGTGCCTGCAGCTTATCTCGCTCCTGCTGGCATTCATCAGAGGACTACATACAATTTTTTTAAACAAACAAACATTAAAAATTATTTCCAGACACTGTATAGATAAATAGATAAATAAAAAAATTATCAATCTTAAAAACTAATCAATGAATTACTTTTAAGTGTATATTGTGATCTCAGCAAAGTTAATAATACTTACAGAATCAACCAGGCTAGAACAAAAAAACAGCCAAATCACAAAATAATGCCTGTTTACCATCATAACAACCAAACAAATTCAGAAAAGAGACCGAATGTTTCACTGCACTCGTTGGAAATCTATTTTTCAATACACAGACTAAAGATCTTTCACCTGTCTGGTCTGCCTTTTAACATCTGCAGGGACTGCCAGGGTGTTTTATGGGTGAGTCAGTCAGAAGAAATGCAGATGAACAGATCTACAAAATCAAGTCAATAACCTTTATAACCTTAAACTTAAACTACCCATTACTTCATACATCGTGGTTTAATTCTTAAAAAATTAAGCAAGAAATACAACATTTAACTCATTCTTTTAAACATTTTAAAAAAAAATTAAAAAGATTCTAAAAAAGCCTGGATTACTTTCAAAGAAGAATACCTGATTTGATACACACATGTGGATATGTGGATATGTGTGTGTGTGTGTGTGTGTGTGTGTGTGTGTGTGTGTGTGTGTGAAAGGTTACTGTGAACCACACTGCACAGCAATGCAACCACAGCCAAGCACATCTTTCAGAAAGTACACAGAGAAACTCAGGATTTCAACACTTTTGTGTGCTATAGATCAGAAGCAATAACAATAATACAGTTCCTGTCAAAAGTTTGGAAACACCTAAAAACTTTGTTTTTTTAGACACATGCAGGTCCCCTTTGTTCATATGCAACAAACTAGGTAAAAGGTGAATTTAACAGAGAATGAGTGGAACAAATTTTTATAGCCAGATTATATAAAATTTGACATTTTTGGCTCTAACAGAAAAACTTGTATGAAGTAAGATGGAGAACAGGAGAAATGTTAGCAGATTGCCTCCCACCTATAGTCAAACATAGAAGTGGAAGCTTAATGATTTGGGCTTGTTTTGCAGCAGAGAAGGTTGGAGAGTTAATCCGAGTGAAAAGAATAGTGAATCTACCGGGCCACCAATTCATACTACAACACCATGCAATTCTACCACAATGCAAGAAAACGATGACCCGAAGCATATGGTCAAGCTCTGTAAGTGTTATTTAAAACAGTTGGTGTTATAGAATGGGCTTCCATTCACCTCACCTAAATCCTATTTAACTGAATGAATTGCATGTTCAGAAATAAATATGTGGGATTATCTAGTGAAAAACACCTTCTGCAAGTTTTACAAGAGTCATGGCAAAATATTTCAGCTGGATTCTTGGAGAAATCTCAGTGCTTAGTATAAAGCTGCTATTCATGCTAAGGGATGATTTTTTTATAATAATAGTGTGTATAATAATAAATAAAATAATAAATGTTCTGCACATGTATTTATTTGTTTGGTCAAAGTAAATATTCATACCATAAAATTACATAGTTTGTTGCATATGAGCAAAAGGAACATCTATGTGTAAGACTAGGTGTTTCCAAACACACGCACACGCACACACATAAAACAACTAAATCAGATAGAGCACAATAAACATTAGAAAAAAAACAACTTTATTAGTAAAAGGATAATAAAACAATATTAAAGATAAATTACATAAATTAATCATAAAACTACACTTAGAGGTATATATAACATGAATAAAAAGAAGTATACTTAGGTTAATCATCAAAGTGTGTTATCCCCAATCTAGTGAAAGTGCTCATAGAAAAGACAATAAAAATGTTATATTAAGAGATCTAGACAGCTTTGCTTCAAAAACAGCTCGCACCGACACAGTAACAGCTTTATCAGCATGTTCAGTCCCAAGTCAATCACCAGGGAGTACACGGACTTGGACAGTCCCTGATGTAAGATTCGAGTCTCCCAGTTAATACTTCCATCAGTGTAGTATAAGTGGTTAGCTAGAGTGAGAAATCCAACAAACAAAAAATTAAACACATTAAAGCATGAATGATTCAAGGCTCCAGGTTAAGTAGTGATAAACATTAGATAAGACTTACTTTATTTAGAACTGGTTTTGTTGACAATACATCATATATAGTTGGCAATGAAATGTGCTGGTGAAAAAAAAAAATTGTGGTCAGCCTGGTTAATTATATGTTTTCTAAACACTGTTAAACAGATACTACCATTTGTATTATTGTTTCAATGAGAAACTCAAAATGGGTTATTTTACTTTTTTGTTCATTTATTTTGAATTGCTATATTGAATACTATTTTTAAATGTTACTACATTACTACATTTTCAGTCACTTCACGATCCACAGGTGTTTAGTAATAAAATTGGACAAATTGGAAAATATTTCCTTTAAAACATCGAGTGACTCTTTAATCAGTGGAGCAACACAAGTAAAATAAAACTAACATAAAAATAAATGGCAAAACATGGATTTAATTTAAGTTTACATTTGTGATGTGAAATGCAGAGGGTCACATAAATTCATAATGTCCATATGGGGTCGCTTGCCCAAAATATTTGGGAACTCCTTGTTTATTATTGCCCTAATTCTGTATTATGAACACTTACTGCTTGTGTTGTTTTATTCATGCATTTCATAGCTGGTGTCCGTCGATCATCCAAAAAGAATGGGTCTTCCCAGTGGTCATAGTTTGTTTCAAGCACATACCATCTTCCAAGTTTCACATTAATCCTACAACATGAAAGTTACATTAGCTTCTAAACCAGGGTACCCAGTAACCTTCCCTCAAAGTATCTTAGTGTGGATATAATACATATTTTTAGTATGATAGTATGTGAGCTTACTCCCAGACATCCAGTGTATTGACTCTAGTTCTGGTTATCACACAACCCTGGCCTGTCTGGTTTCCACCTAGAATAAAGTAAGCTGGTGCAAGCAACTTGGTGAGAGCCAGCTGGTTTTTGGCATTTTCATAACTGATAAAAAATACAAACATAATTATTAGGCACAAAACAAGAAGGCCAGCATAGACACTTAGAAAACAGCATTTAGAACAGGATATTAAATTATTAATTATTTCGATTTCAACAATTGAAAAAATTTGAAATCATTTATTTCAAATCAAATTGGGAGACTGACTCAACCTGGTTGCATTTTCCAGGACTTTTCTTGTCAGAAAGCTCATCCACATTCCATCTCTCTTTCCAAGAATCCATTCCAGGATACCTGAAAGAAATTATATAATGTTCAGCAAACAAAAACTGTGCCAACTGAAAGGACTGTTTATGGTTTATGTATTTACACACACACCTAACCGAGCAACAGAAAAAGACCACTGTAGGTAGGATGATAAAATCAGCATGAAGATTTTACACATCCCGGTTAACATTGCTATAATGTCAGATAATTTTTCACCATTAAAGTGAAATAGCAACCAACAAACATTTAAGTAAAAAATATTTTAGGAGAAGAAAAGAAAAGGAAAAAACCTAAGTATGTTACAGTGTTCAGAATGAACCATTGAATTTGGATTCATGTTCAAAAGTAATTATCATACACTTGGCATTAGTGAAGTGACTTTGATAGAGCTTTATTTCATCTTAAATAAAGATCAGCTGTCCACAAAGAGCTTACAAACCATGTACGAGCCTGTATTGAATATCAGGCATCATGGAACACTGTGAAGGTCTTTTTCAACAAGTGAAAAAATGTGATTACACAATAGCACCACAATGATGTAAAAAAAAAACAGAAAACAACAAGCAGCGTTGCCAGGGAGGCTGTCAAAAGACCTGCGGCAACTTAAAAGGAACTGCAGGACTATACAAGTTCTGTTTACTTCCTGAATGTGACCCAAATCTTACATATTTTATCCGGGCGTCTGTTGGGCAGCTGAAGATACTGAAAATTTTAACCTTCCTACATTTTAGTGATAACCCATCAATAACCAAAAGCTATAATCCAAGTGAACACAAGTTGTTTTTCATAAAATGGTCAATGTTTTGGAATGGTCCATTTGGGGCAAAGATCTAAATCAAATTAAAAAACCTGTACATTTATTTAAAGAGAGCTGTGCAAAAGGAATACCATTGCAATCTTATAAATCTGAAACATTGTTGCAAAGAAAGTGCAATAATATCAGAATAAAAGTGGAATAAAACAGGATGTGCCAGATTGGGAAACCTGCACTCAAGTTGACTGAATGCTGTACCAAAAAGCAAATGGTATAAAGTTTTATTTAAGGAGAGATTACCGAAAAGATTGCCAACTCACACAAATCACCAAGAATTGGTTACTATATTATAATAAAATTAAATGTTTTATATAAAAATTTAAAAAAAATATATATATTTTTTTGTTTATATCTTTATTTTTTAACCTGCAATTTTACCAAGCATGTGTGTTGAGATTTTATACCTAGTGCAACACACACTATCATGTTGCTACCATGTTTTTGTCACTGCTGTGCTGCACACTACTTAATCATTGACTATTCAGTGGTGTTTCTATGGTGGTCCATTTCCAATGATTTATTGATTTATGAGGAAGACAGCTGACCATTTCTGTAGCAACAGATGAACTTTAGTCAATAAACATAAAACTAAAAAAGCACTTTTAAATCCGACATGACAAAAAGTGACTTTACAATGCATCTTACCTATGTATCCTCCATCAACATCGAAACGTTCATTCATGGTTAGAGTGAATTCTCCCTACAAGCAAACACAAATAACTTTATGTAAAAAAAAAAAAAAAAAAAAAAAAAGAAAAGCAGTTTAGTGACTTTACAAGTCCTGAAACACCTACAGGTCTTATACCAGTGAGCATTCCCACATATCCTGCAAAGCTGGTTGATCTGAAAACTGTTTTGTTGTTTCGCCTAAAGTCAATGTTCACCACAAGCGGCTTCAGCTTCTCAGTTATTGTCCAAGTTTGGTTTTTCATGTCCCAACTACAGGAATAAAAACAACCTGAGTAAATCTAACATAATTCCCAAACACATACAAAACAACTACAGTAAAGAATATAGGTTATAAATCATACCCCATGAACAATCCAAAGTCCAGATTCCGAGCATGGTATATATTTCCTGAAAAGATAACAAATAACATGAATTTTAATGCCCATTTTAATCAAAGTACAGCATGTATTTTATACATAGACAAAGAACGCCTAAAATTTTGATTACCATTTAAGTCCTCGGTCACCAGTGATGTGCACACTGTGAAAACTTCATAGAAGATATTAAACAGCACAACTTCACCTAAAAACATTAAGAGAAATCATTAGAATACAAAATGTAAATTGTTAGATTACCTCTATTGTAATTTTTCTTAATCCTATGAAACATTAATGTAAAAAAGAAACAACCCTGACCTAAAGGGACACCAGAGACGGAAGCGATCCCTTTAATTTCCTCGTTAAAAGGGTACGGGAGTGTGTCCACAATCAAAGGCTGACCAAATAAATAAATAAATACATAAATAAAAATAGACACAAAAAGACAACACAAATAGATACTGGCATTACATGCCCCAAAGTATGTATAAATACTGTATACTAATACTCACCAATTCTGTATCCACTAAATCAATTAATTTTCCATGGAAGAAACTATTGGCTAAATCTTTTATGGCCTGTATCATTGCCGCCAACTGAAAAACAAAACACACCTGTGTGTTAATGTAAATTTTATTTTCACCAGGTTTAGTTTTTCATGCCTGTTGTTTCAGTTACCCAGAGAATAACTCCTTCCTTCACAAGAATATGGATCTGAGAATCTCGCCACTGTAAGTTCCCTCTTCACGTGCTTCATTTGAGTGGGGAAAAAGTGTGTTTTAGCTTATGCAATACTTTTCCACATCATTTACAGGTATCTAATTATATAACTGGACATTCTGTGTCACTAAGATGAGGATGAGTTCTTTTTTGAATCTGGCTGCTCACTAGGATTCCTTCTTATACCAAGTGTTCCCTTGCCACTGTCATCACTGGCTTGTTCATTAGGGATAAACTAATCTGTGTATTACTGCAAAACTGCTTTGGAGAAATGTGTATCGTTCAAAGCACTGTATAAAATAAAAATTTAACAGAGAGGAATTGAATTGACCATATCATTTCAACCTTTGACAGCAATCTAAATAAAATGTAATTACTGATCATAGAGATCAATGGACGTCAGTACTAAAGGTAAAATAGTAACAGGAACACAGAGGGACTAACACTAACACAGAGGGACTAACACTAACACAGAGGGACACAGGGGGACTAACAGGAACACAGAGGAACACAGAGGGACTAATAGGAACACAGATGGACTAACAGGAACACAGAGGGACTAACAGGAACACAGAGGGACACAGAGGGACTAACAGGAACACAGAGGGACACAGAGGGACTAACAGGAACACAGAGGGACTAACAGGAACACAGAGGGACTAACAGGAACACAGAGGGACACAGAGGGACTAAAAGGAACACAGAGGGACTAACAGGAACACAGAGGGACTAACAGGAACACAGAGGGACTAACAGGAACACAGAGGGACACAGAGGGACTAAAAGGAACACAGAGGGACTAACAGGAACACAGAGGGACACAGAGGGACTAAAAGGAACACAGAGGGACTAACAGGAACACAGAGGGACTCTGTGTTTATATTGTCAAGTAAACACACAGACAAGACACAAAGTATCACATCATGTTAAGAGCTTACTTCAGCTTTTTTCTCCTTAATCACATGAGTCCATCTCTGGTGAGGGGGTAAGTTAAGGTTCAGCGTGTACCAAGTAACATTACTTCTAAACCTGGACAAGAAAATGTAAGAAACATGTTTAGTTTAGTGCCTAAAAAAAAGGTATCATGGGTGCGCGAGATAAGAATGAACGCACGTACGTTGGCCCCTTAGGAGGATACATTCGCGTCCTACATTCTTCAGCATGCTGTAAACACCAGAAAAAAACATTTAAGATTGCATTGTCAGTCTCTAATGTGGTTTTTAACACTATAATATATCAATTAATACCATTATAAATAAAAAACATTGCTTACTATGCATGCAAAAAGTGAGCAAAAAACAAAGAATGGCAGCAAAATACACCGAAATGTAGTGAACTTCATCATCTCTTTCTTTAACTTCCAGCTTTCACAATGCAGCACAGAGCAGAGAGCACTTCCTACGCGACTACACGAGCTGGACTGTACCATAGGTCATGGGGATGAACGGAAATATTGATTTTATTTTGATCGAATAAACATGTATGTAAACTGTATTTTCAAATACCGCGATATTTATTTTATGTAAATTATTCTAAGTTATATGTAATCGCTTTATGTATTTCAAATTTGCGTTAAAGTGTCGACAGACGTAAAACGGATCCCCCTTTTAACCGAAACACGATGTTTTCTTCCGATGATAAACGAGGAAATTATCTGCGTTACACATTTTAAAAGTGTTAAATATGAAATATATTTGTTTTCAAACAAAGGAAAAAATTATTAAAAAATAAGGAAAACTTCATTTGGCATGTATAAGCTAGTTTTTTTGTTTGTTTATTTATGTTTGCGCAAGCGTACATTGAGTAAACTACCATCTATAAGAAGTGTATGTACTGTATACTTGATTTGTAAAATGACTAACACACAGCAACGTCCCCTGAACAGAATAAACGTGAGCCGGGTACAGTGGTACTCCTGTTAAATTTATACAGAAATGTTGTTCTCAATTGTTCCCGAAATTGTCCATTATACAGTGCTGTAAAGGCTTAATGAATGCAAACAAATCCCATAAAACACTGTACGAGAAAAAAAAAAAAAAGCACGTGATTCGTTCTCTGGAAATAACTATTGGTGTCCAGTAGGGGGCAGAACACGCTTTTTTTCATCTACCTGTGTTGATGGCCAGAATTTCACAGTTTCTATATTATGTAAAAAAAATCATAATCATAATCATAATCATAATAAAATATAATAATAATAGGAAGCAGAAGAGGAAGCAAAATAAAAAGTTACTTCCACCACCAAAATATTCAGGCAATAAACTCAGTTCAGTTCAGATGTACAAGCAAAACTTCTTCTTCTTCTTCTCCTTCTTCTTTCGGCTGCTCGCATAAGGTATCGCCACAGCGGATCATCTGTCTGCGTACTACTCTGTCCTCTACATCTGCCTCTTTCAAACCAACCTCTTCCTTGGTCTTCCTTTTTTCATCCTTCCTGGTGGCTCCATCCTCAGTATTCACCTACACATGTCCCTCCTCTGCACATGTTCAAACATTTTTTATGTTAAAACCTAAAATATTTAATTATTTGTTTATCTGGTATTCGGTATGTAGCCCACAAGAGCCTGATATCAAGCTATTTAAATAATCTGGGAAAGAGATCTGTAGTATTGTTTAATTTTAGCTAATTTTCTGAATATTAAATAAGTTTAGGATTTTTCCATTTTGGACTTGGCAAAAGTATTAGTCAAAACAGACAGTGTAGTCATGGATTCAGTATAACAACTTATTTTATGTAGTAAAATATAGGTAGCATGCTCAGACAAGTGGAGTGATCCGAAAAGTGATATGTTCAGTTCCCTGTTCTATTATACCAAATATTATATTACATTAAAAAATATAATATCATGTTAATAAATATAATACATGTAAAAATGACCATTTTATATATATATATATATATATATATATATATATATATATATATATATATATATATATATATATATATATATATACTGTATATATATCAAATCTTGAAATGTTCAGTGATGAATAATAACAATAATAATACTTAGTACTGGGTCATGAAAGTGAAAAAGGCCATTGGGATAAATTCTGTACAAAACAAGCAACCATGTATTCTAAATATGTTTATTATACTTCCTTGTTCTGTTTGGTGTAAAAACAGCTGCAACATTTTGTAACATATACAATACTGGTGTAGTAAATTCCTATTCCAGCAGACATAGTATTATTCTATAAAAGAAAAGATGGAAGGAAATCATACAAACAACTTGGTCCAGCTAAGAACTTTATTAACTTCTATTACATGGATACGATTTGTATTTTGGTAGCAAAACAGACAACCTACATAGAATTTACAATTTCATCACTTAAAGCAGCACATACACTGTATAATCCAATCTTTCATAAGCAGTAAATCATTCAGAAGCACTGCAGTTTTAAAATATAGTACACAGGACAACATTCAGCACAACAGCCTGGATATGAATTGAAGCATTACCTGTTTATAAATACAACAATCATTTTTCGTTATCACACATAGTGCAAAGCAGAACTTGCCAGATTAGGATCTTCCATTAATTAAACTTTCTTAGTGATTATCTGCTTTGATAGCACTTATCTCCTGTATCCTGGGAGCACTAGTGCAAATAAAAGTACTTTAATAATGGAACAACTGATTTTTGCGCGTGCCTTTGTAGTGCTGGCGTATTTGTCTGTTCAGTGATTATCTGCTGAAAGAAACATTATCATCTGATTCCTGAAAGACTTTGATAACCTTATACTAATTAATACTAATTATAAAGTAAACATCAATCACATGATGAAGCAACATCATGTTTCTCCATTAGTTTAGTAAAATATTTCATTAACTTGTAATAATAAATGTTTGAATATCTTTTGAAAATCCTCATCTAACACTGCATACTGGTGACTTTGCAGCCAAGAATCTAAGCTACTGAGCCAAATTCAAATCTCTCTCTCTCTCTCTCTCTCTCTCTCTCTCTCTCTCTCTCTATATATATATATATATATATATATATATATATATATATATATATATATATATATATATATATATATATATACAATTGGTTCAAACACAAAATTCCAAATCCACATGATGTTATTCTGAGCATGATCACATGCTTACACAGTTCAGTAAACACTTATTTCTTTTTCGTGTCATGATTAGAGTAAGGTTTTTTGAACAGACTGAAATATGTAATTCAGTACAAATTTCTCCTTGTACAATGAATAAAAATATGCATTTCTAAAAAAAAAAAAATTCTGACTTCTGAATTCTGCTGCTAAATATAAAAATGATTTAAGTATATAAACCAAATGTGATGAATATTTGAGACTGTTCAACTAACAATCCAGTACATACTATGCTACAAGTGATTTGGCTAAGGTGGTGTTGATTCTGGACAGCAGATCTACTCTGGAAGGAGGAGTTCAAAATATTCACACCAATAAGGACAGCACTCATGAGGAAATTTGTGAAAGTGAGAAAAGTAGAAAGTAGGAAAGAGTTTAGTAAGTAATGGTGAGGCTGGTCGTGGGCTAACACCTCCTGTCTTAGGCTGTGTGGCTTTTTGATTTAGATCTGTAATTGGCAATAAGCTGACTTGGCATTGGTGAGAAGGTCCACCTGGGCCTTGCCAAACCCTTTCCAGAGAAAGCTGCTCAACCTTGTGGCACCCCGATGGTTATTGTAGTTGACAGTCAGGAATGTTAATGTAAGAATCAGGAAGAAGACCTTGTGGGCCAGATGGACCACCCACACATCAAGCTAGTTGATGTGCTCTAATCTTTGGCACAGCGCTTCTTACTAGTCTGATAAGATGCCAATACAGAACCCATTTTTTATACTAGCAGGCATAAAAAAACTTTCCACATGTTTACATGATTAGCATTTTTTTAATCTAACACTTGCTACACTGACTCGTTATGATTGCTAGAACAACTGTCTTCACCTTTGTGTTTGTTATAACCTATTTATACACTCTCTGTGACCATATGGGATATTGATTGGCTGAATTGTGTGTGTGAAAGATAAGCCAGGCTGAAACGCAAAGAGAAAAATTCAAAGGTCGCACCACCCTTTAATAAAATTCCTATAATGAATGCATACAATATGTTTTCTTGTAGAAGTGCAGTTTTGATGCTGAGATGCAAATGTTTTTCTCTGAACTACAAGACAAAGTCCTCCACCAAATACATTTGCTAAAAGAATTCAAGTTAATGACTGACCTACAAAACCCTGTGTGTAGAGAGTGAAAAGAAAGGAGACATCTTTCGGGTGCTGCAGTGCTGATTACCACCACTTCCAAGTTTTTGGAGCCTTACTAACTGTAATAATGAAAAAAGACTGAAAAAACATCACTATTGAGCCAGACTTTAAAGTCTGTCTGTTAGAGAAATAATTGGTAGGAAATTGTATGTAATGTTCTGAACACTTTCACCTATATGTACATACAAAATGTTTGAGATGATCCCCTGTGGATATATAGATAATTACAACTAGAAGCAAAAGTCACTGCTAATTCCTCTCCACTGCTTCTCTTTCTCTACCCATCCCAAGGCATCCTGAGGTTGCTCCAGCCCCAGTCATGTCCCACCTTATGAAGTTTGTGGACCTTTAAAGAAGTAGATGCCCCGCAAACATCCCGAACCATCTAGAAATGTACCAGTGCCAATTGGAGTTTTGACATTGGACTTCTTTGAGTGTTTAAAGGCTCTGGCATGGAGAAGCTGGTGTTGGACCTATGATGATCGCAAATGTTGAGCTATTTTATGAGTTGCTCAGTAGCTCCTAGTTTTATAACCACAAATGACTGTAAAAGACTGTAGAAAGATCATTACTATAATCTTACATTCCAGAGCTCATGTTAGTTCTCACTCTCCAGTGTTCTGTATTGTTTAAATATTTATAATCACTCTTGATGTCACCCAAATGAGCATGGGGTCCCTTTTTGAGTCTGGTTCCTCTCAAGGTTTCTTCCTCATAACATCTAAGGGGGTTTTACCTTGCCACAGTCACCATGGCTGCTCATCAGGGATAAATACACACCACTTACCTTAACTCTTAAATTCTGTAAAGCTGCTTTGAGGTAATGTCTGTTGTGAAAAGTGCTATAGTAATAAACTTGACTTGACTGCTCTCACACTACATATAAAATTATGCAGTACCATAATAAATGCATAAAGGCTACTTCATTAGAAGTGTGACACTTCAGTACATTAAAATTCTTTATAAGCCAACTCAACATGAACTTGTTTTTGTCAATAAAAATATTTTATTTTATACTCTAAATCAATAAGCTGTTTTCCTTCCCTTACCCACGCAGTGCAAAGAGGAAATGACACAATGGCCCACACTCTCTCAGGTGTTTTAACCAATGAAAAGTTAAAAAAGTTTACCCAGCAGATGATATAATAAATATAATTAAAACTCAATTCTAAATGACAAGTACAAATGCTAAAAACCTATTTTTAATGTTGTTGATTTTCCAAACATAATCTTTTATTATTTTATTTTATATTAATTAATTAATTAATTTATTTGCTTTTCTTACTACCATTGACAATGTTACCTTTCTTAAATATGAAGTCATTTGCACTAAAAATTTATGAATATCTGTGGGTGGTATCTGGGCCAGAGCAGCGGCTCCTTCACTGTATTTATGAGTTAAGATTTAGAATCATGAAAAATGAAACTAGTGGGCATTTATAAAACCTTGCGTACGCACACTTTCACCCAATTTTTATTTTCCATGCTTCTAATTTCAATGCAAAGTTTTAGAATCTATGCAAAGTTTTAGAGCCAAGACTCATTTCAAAGACACTGCAGTTTAACTAGACAGGCCAGATTTTGAGATTTTGTTTTAAAAATACTTATCATTCACATTCTGGTGTTTTCAGGTTTGTATTATCACCTTTTGAAGGTCTCAGTCTGTGTGTTCATAGGCCTGTATATGACCTACTTTGTGTCAGTGACAGCATTAAATGCTCTGGCATATTTTGTCAGTGGCCTAAGGGAGGATAGCGGATGCATGTGTTGTCCCTGTGTGATCTATGTGATGATGTCATGTGAAAGCAAGCTGGTCAGACTGTTTTAGCACCCAGGTTTCTCTTAATGCACACCTCACTGGTTCAGTGGCTCTCAGAAAGAAAGCAAGGCCACTGAACAGGGCCATCTGTCAAATAATTCAATCATCCACTCTGCAAAAGGTGCAAAAAAAGAGTTTGAACAGCGAATATAGGTCAAATGTGCATATATTTTTGGTAAAATTACAGGTAATTGTTGGCCTGATCATATTTAGTGAAACCTGATCTAAAAGATTGATCTAGGTTAATTTTTTCACATAGCCTTTAGAAGGTGCACAGTGATACCCAGGTAACAGCGGTGCAGGATGGATTGGATGTGGCTACTCCATGAAGGGTACTTTACTGCTTATAGAGTGGCAGGTCATGCTAGGGCTAGTTAGCTTCCATTTTTATTGAATTAAGTTACCTGACAATGAATTGTCTGATCTTTTTCACTGTTATCTCTAAGTTAACCAGGAGGCTATGCATGTAGGTGGGGGTGCATAGAAGTCAGTCATCAAAATATGGAAGTAATACTGATACCTTTTGTCAATCCCAGATTCCCTTTACTCACTCCATAGTGCTACTGGGGGACTTTGAGATTTGACGAGTTCTATATATCTGGGGGACTCCAGTGCTCATGATGGAATGATGAAGCCGCATGATTTGGAGCAAAAGTTTCTTGGATATGAACATAAACATTAATCTCCACTATGTGTATTATGGCCTGTTTAGAGAGACTGTGTGGTGCAGTGAGAATAACTTACTCACTTATGAGAGCAACACATGCATTAACTTATTGATCAGCTATTTTCTAGTGCTAAGACATGGGACAGTGGACCTTAGAGAAATAAATGAATGGGGAGTGCTGATACTATAGAATAATATTGAGCTAACAAAACTGAACAGTGCTAGCAATGGTAATGAGGAAAACTAGGTAATTGGAGAAAAGATTATTGGAGTTTATTGCCAATATACTGTAGCTCACAAACTCTTGCGCATACACATGTGATCTGCAATGTATACGAGACACAAGGGGACAAGAATATTAACACTGAGTCCTTCATCCTGCCTAACATGTGGGGTTCAACTGAACATTTCCATGTGAAACCAACTGGTTTTTGCATTGTAACACTACTGTTTGTCCTCTGTAGCCTCCTTACGCATGTCCACTATAAGGCAATAAAAGCATTAGGACTCTCTCTGAAATTACAGTCTTTGGACAATCTGGAATGCATCAAGTTAGTTTTGTAATCCAAGATTATTTCCTTTAATTCTTTTAATGTTGAACCAACATCTTTAATAATGCACTGAAATTTAATCTGCAATTTAAATATATTTTAATAAACCTTTGATATTTATATGCTGTCTCATTATACTTCCTTCCCATTTCAGTGTCAGTAGTCTCTTAGACATAATAATATAATGATTAAATATAGTCACACATTTCTTTCTTCATTACACCCGAATGACTGGAAGATTCAAAATGGGAGTCTGTAGACATCAAGTAGCACTGCCTTTTATAACCTGCTCTATCTATTCCTTCCTTTATAGTTATGTGAGACCAATTAAATTTCTTTTTACAGATAATTTAATCATCCTTCAGCGCTTTATTCCCCTTTGCATGACGACCCTCATATATCTGCTCATCCAGTCTTGTGGCCTGGGACTTAAATATCTGTTCCAGTCCCTATTCATTTTCAATTATCCTGTTCTACTCCAAGGTTCTGAGCTTGGCTTAGCCATGTCCCTAACACTGAACCACTCTCTGAACTAATGAGTTGGTGTTTTTTTAACACAACCAGAATGGCCTGTTTCAAATGACTTTCCAAATTCTGCTGGTTACAGTATAGTATAATATACACATTCATCCAAATGGCAAAAGAGTTTTTGGGAGTTCTAAGAAAGTATGTATCTTTCATGTTGTGCAGAGTTAATTAGAAATAATCTTTAATATTTATTTATTGACATTATTATTATTATTATTATTATTATTATTATTATTATTATTATTATTATTATTATATTTTTATCCACTATTAATATTTATTTTATTTTTATTATAATTCCTTTACAATAATAAAATGATGAGCTAGCACCACCTTAAATGAGACATAATGTGAAAGATACACTTAATTTAGTAATCTGCCTGTTAAAAGTGTAACACATATTAACAATTCCTAATACAGTAATAATGTGTGACGATATCAGGGTCAACCTTAATGCCAATAAAGGGCTAAAGGTTGCATTCTTGATTAATTAACTGATATAAAAATATATTGAATGTTCCTTAATTATTAAGTCTCTCTATCTGAGCTCTACCTCATTAATCTGTTTCAATTTAGATAAGATTTTGTTTCTTCTTCAGGTGCCCTTAAACACTCCACAATTAGATGCAAACTCTGTGGCTGTATATATCAATAACTGAATGAATACTGCTGTGAAATAGCTAACAAAACTGAATGAGAGTCAGTCACACTTTTCAGCTGTTTCTCTGAACATGGGGACCATTGAGTGCCAGTGCCTGCAAAATCCATTTCTTAGAAAAGTAAAAAATAAATACATACATACATACAATACAAACATACCTACATACATACCTACATACATACATACATACATACATACATACATACATAGTATGTGTCTATTCTTTTATATATTTGCATTTATTTTTTCTTTGCTGCTGTAACAGAGAAATCTCCCCACTGTGAGACAAATAAAGGTATATCTTATCTTATCTTATCTTGTCTTATCTTATCTTATCTTATCTTATCTTATCTTATCTTATCTTATCTTATCTGATCTTATCTTATCTTATCTTATCTTATCTGATCTTATCTTATCTTATACATACATACATACATACATACATACATACATACATACATACATACGTTTCTCAACCATTAATACCACCTGCCTAATATGGTGTCCCATTTTTCCTGCTTCCAACACATCAAATTTGAAAACTTGTAATATAAGGACAGTTACAGTGTGTCCTAAGGTCTATTACATGATTTATTCTAGTGATGTGAAACTGTTGGTTCAAATGATACCTTTTAATATTCCAGTTCAAAGTAGTCCCAGTGAACTGAATGCACACATTTTTGTCAGCAAATTCTCTTTTATCTTAATATATAGCTAATAACATGTTGGAAGAAGATTAATTAAAGTATAATTATAAAAATATGTAATGGGTCAATCATTCAAGAGAAGAACTGTATTTTATTAATAGAGAATATTATTAAAAAGGAAATTAGTTTATTATTAGCGAATAAGAAGAAAATGACTAAGCAAAAACTTAATCGAACAAAAAAAGAACTATGTGGTATTTAAATACTGATAAGAACAAATTACAAATAAGAAAAAAAGGTATAGGTAACAGAGAATACTGCAAAAAGAAAAACAGGAAAGAAGAAAATCTGCTATAGGTCTCATTCTAATATTAAATTAGTCAAGCAAATAAACTACAGTAGATTTGTTCAGTAAATGTTTTTCTTCAGGACTTCATTTGTGTTGCACTGCAGAGAAACAAAAGCAACAGACTACAATGAACTTTACCCCTTTTAACTATTGTAACTTTAAACTAAATATTTTGTCTTTATCAATCTTTCACCAAACACTTCCCCAAACCTTGGCCTTAACATTACAGTGTCTAGGTTTAATTTTTATAGCATATCACAACATTAATCACAAATCACAAAGCAAGTAAATACCAAACACGTTTGAGGATAAGTGTGCATAAGTGTGATAGAAGGATGAAGGGTGTGTGGCATCATTCAATTCAAATCAATTCATTTTTATTTGTATAGCGCTTTTAACAATGCACATTGTCTTGAACTAGATTTAGACAGATACTTTGAGTAAGATGTTTTTATAAGTGTAATTTAATGGCTTTGCGAATGCCTCGTGTGGTGTAATTGTCTGTGAGGGAGGAAAGAGAGACCATGATGATCTTCTCAGCTGTCTTCACTATCTGCTTCAAGGTCTTAAAATCGGTGCAATTCCCATTGATGCAGCTGTTCAGGATGCTCTGTGGAATGAAAATTAAAAAAAAAAAAAACAATTTTTAAAAACCTTTTGATATAAAACTATTAATAATAAATGCTTATTAATTGTCAAACTTTACCTAATTTCCATCACAATTCATTTTCATTAAAGCCAAGTTCTAGTTATAGTTCGTCCAACCATTTCATTTTTGCACGAACATAAATCATGAATGACCACCAAAACCAGTGAATGAGCGCGTGCGTGAGGTGAATGATGCTTGCACGTGAACGAACGTGAATGAGGTTGTGCGTCAGAAACACAACAAAAAAGGAAAGTAATGGAAATGTTCTTTTCTCTTCCACGGCGGGGCAGCGTTTCTACACATTAACGAGTCCTGGCGTTAAGAGAGAATTGAACTCCGCCGCCCGATTTATCAACTGTGATTTCGCTCCAAAGCTATAAAAGTGCGTGCGCACGTGCTGCCTCTCGAGCGATGCACAACACGCAAGGAGGTTTACTGCTGCTCTATTTCATGACTGTTATCCTTCTTTTTTTTTTAAAAAAAACAACCCAAACTACTGACTCTTCGAAAAGTTTTGCAATGACGTCCACACCTGTGAGTGATGCTGAGGACTGAAAAGTGGGGATTTAAAATGAACACAAATGGCAGCATATTGACGAACGTTTCCTCGCTGCCCCCTCACGAGCTCTCACTCAGCCGTCCTGCGTGGCTCTCTAGCACTCTGGGGAGCGTGCTCATCTTCACCATCGTGGTCGACATACTTGGCAACCTGCTCGTTATTTTCTCCGTGTACAGGAATAAGAAGCTCAGAAACGCAGGTAAGTCTATTCTTCAAGGATGCGCACATTTCCAAACATCTCTCTTCCATCGCCACATGCATCACCACACAGCATCCATCAGGCGCAACTTGCAGGCATGTCATACATAATTATCTTATTTTTGACATACAAATACAACAGATGCACTCTAAATATTGCCATAGTAATTTTCTTTAAATTAAGGTATATACAGTATTTACAGTAAATTTATCCCTACAATAATTCAGGTCTTTTTAAATAGAAAAGAAAAATGTGCTTCATTTTATTGCATTTCCAGTTTTAGTTCAAAATACATCATCATTTCTATTTAACACTGTGCCTATTGGCCTATATATTGTTGCACATATTTGAACATATTTTTTTTTTACATAACTACTAAAGGCATCTTGTCTAGTGCTTGATTCTTACTATAATTATTGCATACCGGATACAACGTGGATGGAGACGAGTAATATTAGTCGGATTAGAGAGTATAAAAAAAAACAATTATCATTACTTGTGTATGTAAGGAAGTGATGGAATTTACCCTGGGGTGTGTGATGAAACTGTAACTGTGATCTCTGACAGTGACACTTTAAATATTAATGGTGCCTTTTGTGCCAAAGACCTACCAAAGAATAGAAGGGGGGGTGGGGGGGAATTGGCATTCATTCGCAAAGAAGGTCCCCTTGTGTTGCCAAAACAGCTGTGACCCATTCGGGCATGGACTCCACAAGTCCTTGGAAGGTGTGCCATGGTATCTGGCACCAAGATGGCACAAAGATCCTATAAGTTCAGTAAGCTGTGAAATGGGGTCTCTGTGAATTGGACTTGTTTGTCCAGCACATCCCACAGATGTTAGACTGGATTGAGATGTGGGAAATTTGGAAGCCATGAACTTCCAACTTTTTGTCATGTTATTAAAACCATTTCTGAACAATTTTTTGCAGTGTCAGGGCACATTATCCTGGTGAAAGCGGCTACTGCCATTAGGGAATACCTTTGCCATGAAGGGGTGTACTAGGTCTGCAAGAATGTTTAGGTAGGTGGTACATGTCAAAGTAACATCCACATGATTGCCAGGACCCAAGGTTTCCCATGAAATCATTTCCTAGAACATCACATTGCCATTACCTGTTTGCCATTCTTTCCATTGTGTATTCAAGTGCCATGTCTTTTCCAGATAAGCACCATGAACATGCACCTGGCTGTTCACATGATGTAAAAGATAAGCTTATACACCAGATTATTTTCCATTACTCCATGGTCTAGTTCTGATGCTTATTTGCTCATTGTAGGGGCATTCAGTGGTGGCCAGGGGTGGCCAATCTGACTCCTCTGCAGCTATGCTCCATACATTGCAAGCTGTTATGTACTGTGTGCTCTCAGACTTTTCTATCATAGCCAGCGTTAACATTTTTACAATACTTTTGTGCTATAGTAGTTCTTCTGAAGATTCAGATCAGAATGACTCACCTTCACATTCCATCCACATCAGTGAGTCTTGGGCAACAATTGTTCCGTCACTGTTGTTCAATGCTTGTCCCTCCTTGGACAACTTTTGGTAGGTACTACCTTTTGAACACCAGAAACACCCCATTATATTCAGACCTAATTCTCTAGCCATCACAAATGAGTCCTTGTCTCTTTCTAAGTTGCTCAGATCATTACACTTGCACATTTTTCCTAGTTTGTCCACATCAACTACGAGAACTGACTGTTTACATGCCCCTAAATAATCATACCCTTGACAGCTGCCATTGTAAATTAGTATTGTTCACTTCGCCTGTCAGTGCTCTTAAGGTCGTGGCCAATTGGTGTATGTTGACATATATGTATTCTAAGAAAATACTCATTCTATTCGAAGTACATATATTTTTTTGTATTTTTTTTTTTTTATACAGTGAAGGGCTATAAATGAAGGCATTAGCTTAAAATACATTTTAAATATAAACATAAATTTTTATTTTACACAATGGTATATTTTACACAAAATAATAAAATGTTATGAAAACACCAGGAAGCAGCTTCGTAGTGTTGCCAGTTTGTAATTTCATTTATATCAAGCAGGTTTTTTATTGACACCTTTCTCTTGATATCATTGTATTGTTTCAGAGATACAAGCAATGGCTTAGAAGCTTCAGGTAATTGGCTTGATATCAAACAGAACTGAAATAGCCAGTTAGTGCTTATCGCCAGTGACATACTGTCCCATATGCCACTATCATCTGCCAGTAGAAAGAACACCGTATGTTGGTGGTCCTGCGTAAAACTTAGTAGCGCAAAAGTAAAACCTATAAAAACAGGTTTCTTAAATGTAATTTTCGCTGTCATGTCTTTAATATCTTATTGAATTATCTTATTATATGTGTTTGTGTTTCTATCGTACATAGGAAAGTGAGAAAAGCAGAGTGGAATGGTTCCCATTTAAAACAGATGCCAGTGATAATATAATTAATGTCTGAATGACAGCTCAATAGTGTTTTGCTTACATGTAGTGTTATTTCTGTCTAGACACAACCTTCCAATTAAACTGAATGAACAGAATGCGTGAGTGTGACAGCACAAAGGGAACATTTTTGGAGTGCATTCTGTAGCATGACCTCCCACTGGGTGCAGTGCAATGCCTACTCTGATGAGTGGGTCATGTTTAACCCAGTAAGTGTTTTATTTTCCTCCTACAATGCTCTTCGTTATGCTTCTGTCTAGTCAGGAGATATCCCATGGCCTAATGTATAGTTGTCTGACCCACTGGGAATTTGTAATATTATGCCACTAGTTCAGCATAGACCATAAAGTTGAACACATAGATGAAAAGTTCCAAACAAAAACATAGTACACATACAAATAATTCACTGTGCACTTTTCTTCAGTTGTGGGACACAGCAGTTTTTCCTCTCTCTTGACATAGATATACCAATTCAACCAGAAAAACTCAATCCCCTGTGACATCACTGTCTGTTTGGATTAATCAGAGCAAGTACTCCCTCCTTGCCTGTAGCACTGATTTAAACACACTCAGCATTCCCTGCAGCACCCTACAGCCTATACAACTCATGAGAAGTTAAATATGATGTTCATCACTATAGAACACCTTGTGTGTGGGCACATTGTAGGACATAAGGCTTGACTGGATGAAGTCTAATGTTTTTTTTCAAAGAAATTTGCCCCTGCAATTATTTTTATTTAAACTTTCTGGCGCACTGTATTTCTCTTACTCTTGTTCTCTTATTGTTTTATTCTTACTTAGTGGTCCTGACATGACTTGCAAGCCTAAGGCAGTTTTATTAAGTGGCACTCATTGTGCATTCAAAGAGACTTCTTTGCATTAAATTATGCAGTCTGTATTATAAAAAGAAAACTCACTTTAGTAGACTCTAATTAGTTGGAAAGAGAGTCAGAGTATTAACTTGTGCATACTTTAAATGACACGGAAAACTTAATTTTGTTAGTGATCCAATTGGTGCACATACTTTTGATCCTTCTGAACATATTAAGTGTAGCTTAAGTGCATTAAAATGCAAGTAAATAATTAATTGTAAAAAAGTACCATCTTTTACTGTGGGTTCATGCTTTGTTATATTCATGTTCATGCTCTTCTTCTCATTTCTTTCTGTCCTGCCCTGTGGCTTGCCTTTCGCAAAAATAAAAGCATCTCTTGCTGAAGTCAATTTATACATTGAGGTTCGGTGCATTGGGACATTCTGCTCCGTTACGGTGTTGTTTGTTAGTCTCTTGTACTCTACCTGAAAAAGTCCTGATTTGGCTAGAAAGTGAGAAGACCAAGGACCGTTGAACTTTTCTTGCTGAAACTAGCACATGTATTCCAGTGCTCATGTGGTATATTTTCTAGAAGCAGATCTAGAAAAGACACAAGCAGAAATAATAGTCAATAAAGTAAGCAAGTGTGAATCTGCGTCTTTTTTATTGGCCTTTTGGTTAAACCCATTTCAAAGCCCATTAAAATAAAAAAAAGTTTAAATATTTATTTTTATCTCTCTCTTGATTCTAACCCAGCCATTAGGGAGGCACAAGCCAGTGCATTCTTAGTGCCGGTCCCAAGCCCGGGTAAATGGGGAGGGTTGCGTTAGGAAGGGCATCCAGCGTAAAACACGTGCCAAATCAAATATGCGGATCACAAATGAGAATTTCATACCGGATCGGTCGAGGCCCGGGTTAACAACGACCGCCACAGGTATCGTTAGCCGACAGGGTACCGTGGAAATTGGGCTACTGTTGGTCAAGGAGGAGAAGGAGAGGAGGAAGACGTCTACAGAGACGGCAGGGAAAGGAGCAGTGTAGGAGAGTAGAGGTTCGGGTTGGTACTTTAAATGTTGGTACTATGACGGGTAAAGGGAGGGAGGTAGCTGATATGATGGAGAGGAGAAAGGTAGATATGTTGTGTGTTCAGGAGACCAAGTGGAAAGGGAGTAAGGCCAGGAACATTGGAGGTGGGTTTAAACTGTTTTATCATGGTGTGGATGGAAAGAGAAATGGTGTAGGGGTGATTCTGAAGGAAGAGTACAGTAAGAGTGTAGTGGAGGTGAAGAGAGTTTCTGATAGGGTGATGATCGTGAAGGTGGAAGTTGAAGGATGATGATAAATGTCATCAGTGCCTATGCTCCACAAGTTGGCTGTGAGATGGAGGAGAAGGAAAGATTCTGGAGTGAATTAGATGAAGTGGTAGATGGTGTACCTAGGAAAGAACGGTTAGTGATTGGGGCGGACTTTAATGGGCATGTGGGTGAAGGGAACAGAGGTGATGAGGAGGTGATGGGTAGGTATGGTTTTAAGGAGAGGAATGTGGAAGGGCAGATGGTGGTAGATTTTGCTAAAAGGATGGAAATGGCAGTGGTGAACACTTATTTTAAAAAGAAGGAGGATCATAGGGTGACGATAAGAGTGGAGGAAGGTGCACACAGGTGGACTATGTGCTATGCAGGAGATGCAACCTGAAGGAGATTGGCGACTGTAAGGTGTTGGCAGGGGACAGTGTAGCTAGACAGCATAGGATGGTGGTCTGTAGGATGGTTTTGGAGGCGAGGATGAAGAGGAGGAGAGTGAGGACTGAAAGAAGAATAAGATGGTGGAAACTGAAGGAGGAAGAGTGTAGTGTGAGGTTCAGGGAAGAGGTCAGAGAGAGGCTCAGTGGTGTTAAGGAGGTGTTGGATGATTGGGCAACTACTGCAGGAGTGATGAGGGAGGCAGCTAGAAAAGTACTTGGTGTGACATCTGGAAATAGAAAGGAAGACAAGGAGACGTGGTGGTGGAATGAGGAAGTGCAGGAGAGCATAAGGAGAAAGAGGTTGGCAAAACAGAAGTGGGATAGACAGAGTGATGAGAAAAGTAGGCAGGAGTACAAGGAGATGCGGCAGCAGGTTAAGAGGGATGTGGCGAAAGCCAAGGAAAAGGCATATGAGGAGCTGTATGAGAGGTTGGACACTAAGGAAGGAGAAAAGGATTTGTACCGATTGGCCAGGCAGAGGGACCGAGCTGGAAAGGATGTACTGCAAGTTAGAGCAGTAAAGGATGGAGAGGGAAATGTGTTGACTAGTGAGGAGAGTGTGTTGAGAAGGTGGAGGGAGTATTTTGAGCAGCTGATGAATGAGGAAAATCAGAGAGAGAGAAGGTTGGATGATGTGGAGATGGTGAAGCAGGATGTAGATAAGATTAGTAAGGAGGAAGTGAGAGCAGCGATTAAGAGGATGAAGAGTGGAAAGTCGGTTGGACCAGATGACATACCGTGGAAGCGTGAGATGTTTAGGAGAGATGGCAGTGGGGTTTTGACCAGATTGTTTAACAGGATTTTGGAAGGTGAGAAGATGCCTGAGGAATGGAGAAAGAGTGTGCTGGTACCGATCTTTAAGCATAAAGGAGATGTGCAGACCTGCAGTAACTACAGGGGTATTAAGTTGATCAGTCACACCATGAAGTTATGGGAAAGAGTAGTGGAAGCCAGGCTGAGAGAAGAGGTGACCATCTGTGAGCAACAGTATGGTTTCATGCCGAGGAAGAGCACCACAGATGCCATATTTGCTTTGAGAATGTTGATGGAGAAGTATAGAGAAGGACAGAAGGAATTGCATTGTGTATTTGTGGATTTAGAGAAGGCGTACGACAGGGTGCCAAGAGAGGAGTTGTGGTACTGTATGAGGAAGTCAGGTGTGTCGGAGAAGTATGTAAGGGTGGTGCAGGACATGTATGAGGACAGTGTGACGGCAGTGAAGTGTGCAGTAGGTACGACAGACTGGTTTAGAGTGAAGGTTGGACTGCATCAAGGATCGGCCCTGAGCCCTTTCCTGTTTGCAGTGGTGATGGACAGGTTGACGGACGAGGTCAGACAGGAGTCTCCCTGGACTATGATGTTTGCGGATGATATTGTGATTTGTTGTGAGAGTAGGGAGCAGGTTGAGAAGAGCCTGGAGAGGTGGAGATATGCACTGGAGAGAAGGGGAATGAAACTCAGTAGGAGTAAGACAGAGTACATGTGTGTGAATGAGAGGGAGGGCAGTGGAGTGGTGCGGTTGCAGGGAGAAGAGCTTCAGAAGGTGGAGGAATTCAGGTACCTGGGTTCAACAGTGCAAAGTAATGGAGAGTGTGTTAGAGAAGTGAAGAAAAGAGTGCAGGCAGGGTGGAGTGGGTGGAGAAGAGTGACAGGAGTGATTTGTGATAGTAGGGTATCTGCAAAATTGAAAGGGAAAGTTTATAGGACTGTGGTGAGACCTGCGATGTTGTATGGTTTAGAGACAGTGGCATTGAGTAAAAGACAGGAGGTGGAGCTGGAGGTAGCAGAGCTAAAGATGTTGAGGTTTTCGTTGGGAGTGACGAGGATGGATAAGATTAGAAATGAGTTTATTAGAGGGACAGCGCATGTAGGATGTTTTGGTGACAAGGTGAGGGAGGCGAGATTGAGATGGTTTGGACATGTGCAGAGGAGGGACATAAATTATATTGGTAGAAGAATGCTGAGGATGGAGCCACCAGGTAGGAGGAAAAGAGGAAGGCCAAAAAGGAGGTTCATGGATGTGGTGAGGGAAGACATGCAGGTAGTTGGTGTAAAAGAGGCAGATGTAGAGGACAGGGTGGTGTGGAGACGGATGATCCGCTGTGGCGACCCCTAATGGGAGCAGCCGAAAGAAGAAGAAGAAGAAGAAGAAGAAGATCTCTCTCTTGATTCTGCAAAAAGAAGACATTTCATGTCGCTCTTTCTTTCAGTGGTTCCTCCTTTCATGTCACAATTGCCACAGAGGAAGATCCACATGACCAAATCACAAATATTATTAAGATTGTATCTATCAGTTCTTATTGATTTAAGTACACTGTAGGGGGACAGAATTGGGACACAGGCTCCCTTAAAATTAAAGCTGATGTCACAAAGCCTTCCCAATCCCAAGCTATTTTTAAATCAAAGTTAAAATAAAACAGCATCTAGATTAGGTTTAAAAAGTCCATCTTACAATATAAAAAAGCTGACATGTAAAAGGCAGCTAATAAGCCCTTTAGGTGTGGCTGTCAGTAACAAGCCATCAGGGAACAGGCAAACAAGAGGTCTTACCACAGATGAGTTTTTCTTCAAGTTAATTTGTTTTTACTTGCAAATCATAATATTACTGAAGCATTTAAGAACATTTTATGAAAATGGTGCAAAAATAGTAATTGGTGAAAAAAAAGTGTTTGCATGACAAACACTGAGTTTGCCAGATAATATCCAAGTGTGCTTTTTCCCCCGAATTTAAATTTTAATATGGTTTTGGAGAGATACATGTGATAGAGAAAGGGAATTAATTTTTTAACAGATAGCAGCTGTCCAAATACACAAGCTTCATCAAATCATCATCAAAACAGAACTCAAAAACTTCTATTGAAATAATGGTGCAGCTTGTGTTCAAACATTGATGATAATAGACATTGTAATGGATGATAGTAATAATTGAAGTCATAATTACACTTTAATAATTGAAGTCATAATCAAAATTGTGGGTACAAAAGAATTTCCCAAACATTAGGTGGACCATGAAACAACATAAAGGCCATCATCAACAAGTGAATAAAATGGTGCATGGCAGTGAGATTACAAACAACAAGAAGGTCCTCCAAAACTGAGAAAAAAGACTAGTGAGGTTGTGAAGGTACCAACAGCATTATATATGATGCAGGACATTTTCTGTTCTTCTTTTCGTGTATGTGCTATAGTGATATGGTTGGATGACTAAATGGAAGCTCTTTCTTTAAACATTGTAAATAAAAAGATTTGATTATGGATGCATCTTTATCATTTTAGACTGTACATGAGCAGATGATGCACTTTTGAAGGGATATCACAGATTTGGTCAAGATTTAATATGTCAAATGATTATGAAAAAGCATAGTTTGCCATAGGTGAAAGGTGAAAGGTATCTATCCTACACCTGTAAGTAATGTGTGTGGTGTGAATGTAATGGTGTAATTGGTGTGAATGGTTTGAGTAGGCAGGATATCATAAATCAGCTACAGATATATTCAGTAGCAACTCTTGAAAATATTAATTCCAAAATTCTGAATTCTGAGTGAGTGTTATAGTAACAGGCCATTTACAGGCAGAAGTTTTCACTTTAATGGAAAGTTTGAGACCAAATATGGCAAAAGTATGCACATCCCTCACTCAAGTAGAAGTACAGAAACTCATGTCCTAAAAGACCCTGGTAAAAATTTAAGTACTGACTATACTTTTTCATTTAAGTTAAAGTAAAGAAGTTTGGGCTCTGACGAAGTAAAAAGTAGCTATTATTACCACCTCTATTAGTGTCACGCTGGCAACTAGACCTCACATCATATTAATATATTAATATTTTACCATTTAGCCACAAGAGCACTAGAGGTCAGGCAATGGGGTACAGTCACCATTCCTAAAGGTGTTCAAGTGGGTTGTGCACAGAGACTTTGACATGTTCCAGTGAAGGCAAATCTAAATGTTATAGCAATAAAAAGACATTCTAAAGCAATTGTGTTTCCAACTTTGTGGCAACAATTTGGGGAAGTTTCACATATGGCTGTGAGGGTCAGTTGTCCACATATCTTTGGGCATATAATACATAGTGTGAGATGGCCTCATTTAGTGTTATAGAAACTGCTGATATTCTGTGATTTTTTGCACAATAGTCTATAATGTAAATAGATTTTTAGAAAAAAAAGAAACAACTGAAAAACATGCAGTGACTGTTTCAGAATTGGCTGATGTGAATGCTATGGTAACTCAGTCACTCTTTTTACAGAAAGAGCAGAAAGGTGTTGCAGTCTGCTCGCATGTCAAACAATGAAGAGAATGGACTGTCCAACGTAAAATTGTCCATTGTTCCTGGAAAAAGGCACTTTCTATAAGCATATTGTCAATTCTGCAGGAAAGAAATTGTCAGCTTAACATTTAGCATTGGTGTTAAAAAGCCATTATAGCGGAGTCAAGTGTTGCACTTAGGTGTAAAAGATAAAAGTGGCAGTATAATATTAGGTGACTCACTAGAGCTGTTCAGAATTAAGGTCTAGGGTCTGTATTTAATTTCTATCCATTTAAATATAAAAAAAGATATTAGTGTCCCATTTATGTCTAAATTATATATTTTATATTGTTCTAAAATCTGTTATATTAAAAAGTATAAAAGTGCTTTCACTTGATCTGAAAATTTAGCATATATATCCAGCATCTATGAATTATACAGTAGCAGTTAACAAGTGTTAACTTTGTTTTAAATGGTTCATAGCCAAGTAGAAGACAGTTGTACTGCTCAATCACATCTTCACAAGATAGAGAAGATTTTCTTCACAAAAGACCCGGGCACGCTAAGAACCTTTTGGCTGTTTTAGGCTGTAATCCTTCTGGCTGAGGAGAGAACACATCATCCCAGAAGCAGAAACGCTTTGAGAAGTGCAGAAGAGTCACTGTTCTGTTCATCTGCTGTACTGATGTATTCTTTTTAGAGAGAATCAGCTTTCTCCTGGCAACCCTTCCAAACAAACCATGCTTGTTCAGTTTTTTTTCTAATTGCACTGTCATAAACCTTAACATTCAACATGCTAACTGAGGCCTGTAGATGTAACTCTTTTTTGTAATTTCTCTGAGTATTGCATGGTCTGACCTTAGGATGAAATTGCTGGGATGTCCACTCCTGAGAAGAGTGCAACTGTCTTGAATATTTTCCACTTGTAAATAATGTTCCCCAATGTAGAATAATATACTGTTTGAATATGGCCTTATACCCTCCCTCCTTGCCCTTGTGTTAACACACATCTATATGTGCCAGATTAAAAAACTGCTACAACTTTGTGCTTTTATAGAGGTGGCCACATTTGCTAATGATCAGTGAACCAAAGACATAATTAATTTGTCAATGAGCAGCTTGTATAACAGTATAC